>NW_012108953.1:546960-549304 GCF_000951045.1 Mandrillus leucophaeus | reverse complement strand
ATAATGGTGATGGTTGTATAACTTTGTGAATATACTTAAAATCAGCATATTGTATAATTTAATAGCATTAGTTTTATGCTATGTGATTTATGTTTTCAACGTTAAAAAAAAATGGTTATTTGGTTCAGAGTATGACCATCACTCACCAATGAGCCAAATGTTTAAGACCAAAAACTAGAACTTTGCTGGAGATTTCTAAGGTGGCAGAAATCAGGAAAATAAAATAGTTTTTAGCATTTAACTTTAATCAAAACAAACAAAAGACTTGCCTCTACTTGCAGAGTTCAAAAGTGCACCAAGCAGGGGGAATGTCCATGTGAGAATGGAACAATAGGAAATAGGACAGTTGTTTTGTATGCTGGGAGTGTGAGATGCATATGGGGGACTAATGGGTAATATTTGGGAAAATATAGACAAGGGTCTATTATGATAGGATAAGGAAATAAACCAAGTAGCTCTAAAACTAGCATTACTTAAAAGTCAGCTGGGAAAATTTTGAAAGTTGTGCACTTTCCTAGTTGCTATCACTGCAGAGCTGCTGATTCTATGCATCTCAGAGGGTCCATAAATCCGTCATTCCAGGTGATTCTAATGTGAATCCAGGTTCCACAAATGCTCTGGTAGGCAATGTCTGTAATGAAAGTCCTGGTAAGTACTGAGGAGGTTCTGCATTAAAGCAGTAGTAATGAAGGTATAAAGGAGAGCAAAGATTAGAAGGACATTAGAGAGGCTTAGTACAATTCATTTCACAAACTCATTCTTTCAACATATTTTTATTAAATGAGGACCTGCTCTGTAGGAAACGAAGGGTCTAAAATGGCAAAATCAATCCTTACAGAGCTTTTAATCTATTTGACAAAATACAGGATTACAAAAGAGGAAGAATTTAAGTGATAATGTTAGGCTTTCTAGAAAGACTGGCTGAATAAGTGGTTGATGTTGGCACCATTCATTAGAATAGGGATTATAATGATGGTAGCAGCAAGTCTCTGTGTGCCAGATAGGGACTTTACCCACATTCACTGATATTGAATGAGTGCCTCATACTGGGCATATCTGAATCATCATCCCTGTTTTGGAGTTGTGCAAACTCTGGCACTGGGAGGAAAGCCCGCTGCCGCATGTGCTACACCAGGGGTTGAAAAGATGGAGCCATATTTAAACAAGTTCTGGCTCTAGAGAGAGCCAATCGTGAAGTCAATGCTCTACTCATTTCTGTTGGATTACCCCACCCTAATTCCCATCACCAGAGTCCTCAATATTTATTCTAGATATGACACTCTTCATTTTAGGTCTACAGTTGAGTTTCAGGATGTCCATGAATCCTCGAAATGGAATGGAAATTGTACAGGTGTGTGTGTGCTTACTTGCATTCTTCTTGGAGAGAGACTCCGTAGCTTCAGTAAAATGAGTCTATATCCAAAAATGTTTAAAAATCTATATTTTGGCATCCATTTAACCCATTTCATCACATGTATGAAGAAATTTGTAGGAGAATGCTCTCTGTGCATGAGTCTCGTCATGATGCTTTAGCCTAGAAACCCCTCCTCTCCCACCCTCCTTCCTAACTCTCTCAGGAACACATTGTCAAGCAAGATACCAAGTCTTTCTGCATGGTGCATCCAACCTTAATGCCACAACTGAGGCCTTCCAATACAGAGAAAATCATGGGTCTGTTCCTTTGCCATGCTTTTTAATACTAAAGTTTTTCCTTGTCTCTAAATACATTACTACTAAATTTCATGAATTTACTAACATGTCTAAAAGTGACTTTTCTGAGCTGCTTGTCTCACATCTTGCATACTCGCTTTGCTCTCCTGCAAAGTGTATCTGACCACAGTTCCCATTGACTTCAAAGAGAGCTCTCCCCTTGAAGGGGCACCACAGGTTGAGGGGGCCACATCAGTTGGTCCTTGAGTATCTCTGTGGTGTCTGCTTTACCTAGGAAAGGCATGTCTCTTCTAATAGTAGCCTAGTCTTCCAAGACAAAGTTCTAATTTCAGAACATTTTCCAGTTAGGTTTAATTTTTAAAGAACATTTTGTGGTAATTGTATTAGGCTGTTCTCATATTGCTATCAAGAAATACTTGAGACCATGTAATTTATAAAGAAAGACGTTTAATTGACTCACAGTTCTGTAGGGTGTATAGGAAGCATGATGTTGGTATCTGCTTGACTTCTGGGAAGGCCTCAGGTAACTTAGAATCACGGTAGAAGGCACAGGGGGAGTAGGCACTTCACATGGCCATACCAAGAGCAAGAGAGCAGGGGGAGGTGCCATATACTTTTTAACAACCAGATCTCATGAGAACAGATTCATTGTCATGAGAACAGCACCAAGGAG
>NW_012108953.1:525581-544865 GCF_000951045.1 Mandrillus leucophaeus | reverse complement strand
ATTTGACAAAATACAGGATTACAAAAGAGGAAGAATTTAAGTGATAATGTTAGGCTTTCTAGAAAGACTGGCTGAATAAGTGGTTGATGTTGGCACCATTCATTAGAATAGGGATTATAATGATGGTAGCAGCAAGTCTCTGTGTGCCAGATAGGGACTTTACCCACATTCACTGATATTGAATGAGTGCCTCATAGTGGGCATATCTGAATCATCATCCCTGTTTTGGAGTTGTGCAAACTCTGGCACTGGGAGGAAAGCCCGCTGCCGCATGTGCTACACCAGGGGTTGAAAAGATGGAGCCATATTTAAACAAGTTCTGGCTCTAGAGAGAGCCAATCGTGAAGTCAATGCTCTACTCATTTCTGTTGGATTACCCCACCCTAATTCCCATCACCAGAGTCCTCAATATTTATTCTAGATATGACACTCTTCATTTTAGGTCTACAGTTGAGTTTCAGGATGTCCATGAATCCTCGAAATGGAATGGAAATTGTACAGGTGTGTGTGTGCTTACTTGCATTCTTCTTGGAGAGAGACTCCGTAGCTTCAGTAAAATGAGTCTATATCCAAAAATGTTTAAAAATCTATATTTTGGCATCCATTTAACCCATTTCATCACATGTATGAAGAAATTTGTAGGAGAATGCTCTCTGTGCATGAGTCTCGTCATGATGCTTTAGCCTAGAAACCCCTCCTCTCCCACCCTCCTTCCTAACTCTCTCAGGAACACATTGTCAAGCAAGATACCAAGTCTTTCTGCATGGTGCATCCAACCTTAATGCCACAACTGAGGCCTTCCAATACAGAGAAAATCATGGGTCTGTTCCTTTGCCATGCTTTTTAATACTAAAGTTTTTCCTTGTCTCTAAATACATTACTACTAAATTTCATGAATTTACTAACATGTCTAAAAGTGACTTTTCTGAGCTGCTTGTCTCACATCTTGCATACTCGCTTTGCTCTCCTGCAAAGTGTATCTGACCACAGTTCCCATTGACTTCAAAGAGAGCTCTCCCCTTGAAGGGGCACCACAGGTTGAGGGGGCCACATCAGTTGGTCCTTGAGTATCTCTGTGGTGTCTGCTTTACCTAGGAAAGGCATGTCTCTTCTAATAGTAGCCTAGTCTTCCAAGACAAAGTTCTAATTTCAGAACATTTTCCAGTTAGGTTTAATTTTTAAAGAACATTTTGTGGTAATTGTATTAGGCTGTTCTCATATTGCTATCAAGAAATACTTGAGACCATGTAATTTATAAAGAAAGACGTTTAATTGACTCACAGTTCTGTAGGGTGTATAGGAAGCATGATGTTGGTATCTGCTTGACTTCTGGGAAGGCCTCAGGTAACTTAGAATCACGGTAGAAGGCACAGGGGGAGTAGGCACTTCACATGGCCATACCAAGAGCAAGAGAGCAGGGGGAGGTGCCATATACTTTTTAACAACCAGATCTCATGAGAACAGATTCATTGTCATGAGAACAGCACCAAGGAGGTGGTGCTAAACCATTCGTGAGAAATCCACTCCACCATCCAATCACTTCCCACCAGGCCCCACCTTCAACATTGGGAATTACAATCCAACATGAGATTTGGGTGGGGGCACTCCAAACCATACCAGTAGTTTTTCAAAAGCAGTATCTATTGTTGCTTCATATCTTGGGAGTTGGGGGAAAGAAGGAAGAGAGAGACATTTTAAAGGCCAACTCGGTATTAGAGCATTTTTTTTTAATGTGGCTGATGAGTCACCAGTATTAGAACCACCAAGGATTCTTGTTAAAAACTACAGATTTTGGCTTACTACAGTGGCTCACACCTGAAGTTCAAGCTACTTGGGAGGCAGAGGTAGGAGGATTGCTTGAGCCTGGGAGCCCAGGAGTACAAGGCTGCAGCATGTTATGATTGCACCACTGCACTCTACCCTGGGCGACAGAGTGAGACCCTGTCTCTAAATACAAACACAACACACACACACACACATACAGAGAGACACAGACACACACACACACACACACACACACACAAATATTCTGAACTGAGCTCTTCATTGTTAACAAGCTCTCCAGAGATTCTTATGTGATCTGGAGGTGGCCTAAATGGCTGCGAAATATAGGAAGCTAGATTTCATAGTGGAGTATTGAAATTGTGGGATGCTGTATCATATTTCTAGAGGTTGTTCAGCCAAACTGCTACTTCCCTTTAATTCCTATACAACCTCAAGGGCAGAGAGATTGATGCAGACTAGAGGCAGGCACTGGGTGGTCCCCTATTGCCACAGGGCTTTCAGAGTCACTAACTAAATCCCACCTTCAAGCAAATGCTGTGGCTTGGAGAGTCCAGCTTACACTTTCTCACAGTGCTGACTTCCTTGCAGCAGGTTTAGCAGGGCTTTGCAAGCCAAGAGGCTCTATTGGGGTAAACATATTTCAAGAGCTTATGAGAAAAAAGGTTTCGGGGCATAGAGATGAAAGAAAGAATTGTTTTTAAATCCCCCTCCTTGTGTCATTTCACTCCCAACTATTTACCCTGGACTGAACTCAAAAGTGAAAGTGGGGAAGAAAGACCCAGCTTCCAAAACTGAACAATCTGGGTAGTTAAATAACTATGGAAATGCCCTCCCTTCCTTTGCCCAACTGCCAAATCTCACTTTGATCTCCTTAGTTTTCAGTCAATTCTTCAAATACCCTCCTAACTCAATCTTTTCGGTCCTCTGACTCTCTCAAAGGCTTAACCTCCAGCTCACCCCCAAACGCCCTCCTATCTTGCTCAATCCCAGAACCACCCACAATCTCCGTTTTAATGACTCATCCCAACAGGCACAATCTCCCACAGAGCCAACCTTTGGGCTCTGCTCATCCTCTCCAATGAACAGCAGGTGCAGAGTCCTCCTTTGTTCTTTGGTCTCCTGCAGCAATTAAGAAGAGAACTAAAGGGCCATTTGGTGAGTGGAATCGTGCTGGTCAGGAGCAAGCAAGCCCGAAGAGACTGCTTACTTTTCTCTAATTTGCTTTGATAGAGCTGCCACAGGGCCGCATGTGTTACAGTCACAACATTCCTAATCATAACCAAACTCTAATTTTAAAAATAGCTAAATTCCATGCGGCTGGCCCTGTGTTAACTGTTTTAAATACAGCATGCCATTTAATCAGTTCAACCGTCCAGTAAGTTGAACTCCATTATTTCCCCCATTTTAGAGATGAGAAAACTGAGGCTTAAAAGGGTTAGGTTGCACAGTTAAAATGTAATACAATTATTAATTTATGAAGCTGAGATTCAAATTCAGGACTGTTTGATTCCATAGTGCAAACTCTTTAACAGGATTATGTCAGTTTTGTATCAATAGTATGGTTTTGCCTGCAAATAACAAAATACCTAAGACAAGATGGGGTAGCTATTTCAGATAACAAGACTAAAGTCACGTGTTTCCAGGATCAGCGAAGTCATAAGCTCTTCAGTGTCAGGGCATGGGTCATATTCTGTGAACTGTTCTAGCCTTTATCCTCAGGATCATAAGATGGCTACCATGTTGCCAAACATCATTTCTTCCTGTGAAAACATCCAAGGGCAGAAAATAAATGGGGAAGATGTCTCTCATTACATGTGTCTTTTTTTTTTTTTTTTCTGAGACGGCGTTTCACTCTTGTTGTTCAGGCTGGAATGCAACGGCGCGATCTCAGCTCACCACAACCTCTGCCTCCCAGGTTCAAGCAATTGTCCTGCCTCAGCTTCCCGAATAGCTGGAATTACAGGCATGCGCCACCACAGCCGGCTATTTTTGTAATTTTAGTAGAGATGGGGTGTCCCCATGTGGGTCAGGCTGGTCTCGAATTCCCGACCTCAGGTGATCCATCCGCCTCGGCCTCCCAAAGTGCTGGGATTACAGGCGTGAGCCACCGTGCCCAGACTACATGTATCTATTTTGAACAAGAAGAAAAATATTTTCCAGAATTCCCCAACAAACACTCCCTTCTAAGTTGCTGGTCAGAACTGAGTCACCTGCCCTACCCTTCCTTAAGCAGTTGCTGGTGAAAGGGAATAGGATTATCTCGCCTTGTTTAAGTCTAATCGTGATTTACCCTATGCAGCCTGAAAAACAACCCATCTCCCCTGGGCACACTGCTACTCACGTGAATGCCTGAAAAAAAATCTGTCAGCTGAGAATGAGAGGGCAAATGGCTATTCTGTATAGCAGTGCCCCCTACACATATTTTTCCATTTTGCCCCTTAACTCTCCCGAATAATCCAGATTTCCATTTGTTTATCCAGGTTGCTGAATCTCCTGTCCAGTATGAAAATGCACCATGTATTCTATACAGTTTTAACCAATGAGAAAAAAAATACTAAGTATGAAAATTTTGGTGTATTTTGTTTGTTTGTTTGTATTTATTTATTTATTTTGAGACAGGATCTTGTTCTGTCACCCAGGCTGGAGTGCAGTGGCGCAATCTCAGTTCACTGCAACCTCTGTCCCCCAAGCAATTCTCGTATCTCAGCCACCTGAGTAGCTGGGATTACAGGCGCACACCACTTCTCCCGGTTAATTTTTGTATTTTTAGTAGAGATGAGGTTTCACCATGTTGGTCAGACTGGTCTTGAGCTCCTGACCTCAAGTGATCCACCTGCCTTGGCCCCCCAAAGTGCTGGGATTACAGCCATGAGCCACTACGCCTGATCAAATTTTAGTGTATTTTAATCAAATACAAAATATGTGCGTCAAATGATAATGATTTGGCTATTATTCTCAAATAATCATCAGACTAAAAAAGGTCAAATTATCTTTCAACTTTGATGTTCTGACTCTATGTTACATAATCCTCTTCCATAGCTTTTTACTGACATTTCCTAGAGCTTCTATTTTCTCTTATAAACTTCCTATTTCTCAAAATTTCTTCATCGTCTACCTCCGTTTTGTGTGACAACAGTTATTTATGGATGAGAGAGGTTATAAATTTTTCTGTTATTTTTTTAATTGTCCAAATACTTCCACAAAAAAGAATGCTATTTTTATGTTATTTTCCGAGTTGGTCCAATACCTTCACAAAATACAAATTGACTTGAATAATTGGAAGTTTATGTCATTGGGTAGTCCATCACACTGAGACATTCTGTTTCTAAATGTTGGGTAATTGGAAGCTTCTAAATAAGAAGGATATTTTATTTATGCGTAATTTCTTTTCTTGTCTATTTTATGTAACAAATCTCTTCAACCCATTGGAACCCCTTTGCAGTAGAGAAGCTTCTGTCATCTTGCGTCTCCCACAGCCCTGGCTCATACGTACCATACATAGTGCTGCAGGTGCATTTACATTCTTGCTTCTAGCGGTTAGTTCTTTCACATCTCCAAGTTGGCCTGACTCGACTAATCCCCCACTTTGTTTTATTTTAAAACACCAGTTAGAAGCCTTTTGAAACTTACCTGTTTTTAGAGAAGTACCACTCATTCTAAATCATTCTTTCCACTCCAGAACTCACAGAATTATATTTTCAGGTTAAAAAGAATATTAGAATAATATTGCCAACTTCTTCCATTTTATAAATTAGAAATCTTGGGCCTGGATGAAGTGAGGCTGCTTGTTCACCATCATGCAGCTCCTTCAGAAGATTTTCTGCTCCACAAACTAACAAGAATAGGGATGACAGAAGCAAATGGGACAGCTGATGGGGCATCAGTGAAGGGAAAGAGTAGAAGATCTAGGAGTCCTGGGGCAGAGCAGAGGAGAACTTCCATCTAAGGGCTGAAGAAGCAGGGTGGCATGCACTTAATGTTTCCTTGTCCTTGACTATAGACTCTCCTCTCACCAACTTGCAAATAACTCCCCTCCAAGAAGAGTTCCATGCTTTTGACCTTGACCATCCCCAATTCAGCACTGCTAGGCAGTCCATTACTAAATTCTGCAGGGTAAACAACTTTGTTTTCTGCAAAACTCATCTCAAGAGAAATAAACCTATAAATGAGATTGTATTACTTGTGTCTGTTAATTGCAAGTGACTGAAACTCATATTTCAATTGTGCATTAAGCAATGAGGCTCAGATAACGAAAAATGTTACCTGGATTCTTGCTCACCATCCATTTTCTCTACTTTTCATAGTGATATACCAGCCTCATTATTTCATAGTGATGATGAACTTGGTAAGAACACTCACAGTCTCACTGGCAAAAGGAGAATTGACCCCTACTTTCCCTAGTTCCCCAAGCCCGGTGTGAGTCATGGGCCTATTCTTCCACCAGAAAGATAATGCGGGAGAAGAGAATTACCTGGGATCTGCAAGACCTCAGTAGCTGCCACGTCCCTCCTGGGTGGGGGCAGGAGAAGAACTTCTTAGTAGACAGGAAGAATGGTGAGGTGCTGAGTAAACAAATTATTAATTGTCCACTACAAGCTTGTGTTTGGGAGGCAGTGATAAAAGTGTTCTACTCAGTAAATATTTCTTTAACCTCAAGGGAATATAATGGTATTTCAGGGCTTTATAACATATAAGTATAGACAAATAGATGTCAGATAACCAATAACTGGTAAGAAATTTGATATAGGGAACCAAAAATAACAAATGTAAAGTAACCAAATCAGTACTCATAAGAATATCCTATTGATCTCAGCACAGATATGTCATGTTTTAATTAAACTTGTAACATTTGCTTTGAATACCTATAGGATGTCATCATTTAAATAAATATATATACATAGTTGTATTTAGATTTGTTGTGTTTAATTGCATTTAGATTACTTAGTTGCATTTGACAGAACCTTCCAATATTTTAAATATGGATACACACTCACAAATGTATACATATAAATTATAAATATATAAAATTTATTTTACAAGTATTAAAATCCCAATTCAAAGTAACTTAAACAAAAAAAGAAGCCGATTTGTTTTCATCATAAATAGCAGTAAGTCCTGGAGATAGTTGCAGCTTCATCCTAGAATGGTTTGAATTTTTCCTGACTGCTTTGGATTCTGATTGATAAAGAAATGCATTTATCTCCCTCCTTCTCATGACTGGATATTCCTAATTTTAAAAAATCTTTTATTTTGATGAAATTAGTTTTAAGTTATAAATTTTCCTATTAGTTATATTTAACATGCCTTCATATAGTTATTGTTTATATTTTCTGTTCTGGAATTGCCTGTACATAAAATTTGCCTATTTCTCTATTTGATGGTGTGACTTTTTCTTACTTTTAGGGAATAACTTTACTTTATTTTATCAGAGTTGAACCTTTGCCTGTTATTTTATTGCAAATATATTCTTGCTACTTTTATGTTATCTCTTGCAATCCAACCTTTATTTTTATCTGCTCAAATCTATTATATTTGCCTTTATGATACGTATTACATTATTTATAACCAAAAGTTATCCAAAATATTCTTGTGTGGTTTATTCTGATAAATTATATTTTATTTTTCTAATGAGATTTTTTCATTCATCTGGAATTTACTTTTATATTTTATAAGTTGAATATCAAACTTTATTTCCTTCTAAATTGATAGTCAAAACATATTTATCAAATAGTATCAGTCAAATAGTCAAAAAATATTTATCAACTAAGCCATTCTTTTCTCTACAGAATCGAATAGAATCTCTAGCATATGTTTAATTCTCATGTATAGTCAAGCTTATCTGGGGCCCTCTCTTCAACTCTGTTGCTCTACTCGCTCATTCCTTTTTTTAATCAGTACATTTGTTGACAGTTTTAATATCTGGGGTAAGACAAATCCCCTTCTATTACATATCTTTTTCAATATTTTCTTAGCAATGTTATATACGGTTCTTTAACATGGCATTTGATGTCCATGTTTGTCTCTACAATTCCTCCCCCACCCCCCCACTCCTGCCTTTACCCTTCTGCTCTGTATGTTGGGATTCTGACATCTGTGGACTGTTTCACCCTGAATCTCTTGCCTCTTGTTTCCATTTGAGTTTGGCCAATGAGAGGCACTGACAGAAAATTGAAGGGCAGGCAAGGTCTTTGTTCCCTTAGTTCCTTCCCAGCAGGACTACCAGTCCCTCCCAGCTTCCCTCCTGTAGGCCACAGTTCTCCAGTGATCCTCTCCTGCAGCTATGATTGGAATTCTGGTTGCAACTACCTCTCCTGTCCCCTTTAGGCCTGGGAATGGTAATATGAGTTCCAAGTGGCTTGACTGTCTCCTGTGGGTCCCTCTTCACCCTATCCAAACCTTTGTAAATCATCCGTTCATTAAACTTTTCTCAGTTACTCCATTTTCATGTGCCATCTGTTTTCTGTCAAGAAGCTAATGATATCTAGGGAACTGTAGAAAAAACTCAGGAGATACCACTGGGATTATTATAGGAACACATTAAATGTATGTAATAATTTGGGAGGATTTCTATGTTTGTTAGTGCATCTTCCCCTTGAAAGCATGGTCACTTCTCATTGTTTTCTTCAATGAATGTTTTTTAGGCAGTTTTTAAAAAAATATCACGTTAGTTTATTTTTGGGAAGTTTATGAATAATGTTGCTATTAAGATTAGAATAATTTGGAAAATTTCCATTGTATCATGTTTCCGTCACTATAAAGGAAAGTCATTAAGTTATATATTTATTATGTATCCAAGTAATTTACTGTATTCGCTTATCATTTATAATTGACTTTTTTTCTAACTCAAGTGATATTCTAGGTTTACAAACAACTCATATGAAAATCATGATAATTTTATTTCTTGTTTTCAAAGGTTGGTACCATTTACTTTATTCTTTTGTTATGTAGCATGACCTATAAATGCAAAATAAAATTGAGAATAGTTATTTCTAGGAATAATTACACCCTTGTATTTGGTTTTAACATTGGTGACTGCTATTTCATCATTCATTAGGGTTTATTTTCCCTTTTTCTGTAAAACAATTCTTACCATTTTTATTCCCAATTTATTTTTGTTTTTAAAATGAGTTATTTTAATTCAATTATTTACCATAGTATATCACCACTGAGATGTTTTCTCTTTATGATTTAACATTATATCTTAATTTTGAAACATTTTGGCATCTCTGGAATAAACTCTAGTTGGCCGCAACATATTATTATTATTATTACTTTAGAACATTGCTGAAATCTATTTGCTAAAATTATAATCAGGATATTTCACTCTGCATTCACAGGTGACCTAGACTAAATTTTATACTATTATTTCAAGCTTTTATTTTATTTATTTTATATTGAAAAGTGATATGTTTGCAATCATTTCCATCTTGTTTTATGTTAATTTTTAATATACCTCTTTTTTTCTTATTTTTTTTACTTTTACGGTCTTAATCAAATTATTGTTGTGTTCTGTTTATTTTGATTTGTAATTTAAATTGTCCCCTACCAACAATTTGAAAATAGTAAAATGTATTTAACTTTCTTATGAAAACCCATACTTCTCGCTATTCTATTGAAAATAATAACACTTTGATCATTCCCCATAATGAGAGAATCTTAACAATGTTTTACTTTCCCACTCCCTTGCACCATTTCTAAATCCTATATTTTTTCAAATTACTTTAGAAATTTAATTTCATATTATTTTTAAGTTTTTCCTTAGAGTATGCCTGTTCTCTTCTTTGTGTGTTTAACACCAACATTATGTTTTGCAATCACTTTATCCTCACCCACCTACATAGGCTCACCTACATACTTTACTGGATTCACTGCTCACTACCTATTTATTGTACTCTTTATATTCTACTTGTTTTAGATCTCTATTTAAACTTTCTATTATTTATGCTGGAGTATATCCTTAAGTAATTTTGAATGGAAAAATAAGTAGAATATTTTGAGTTTCTACATATCCTGGAAATTTATATGAATGACAACCTTTCAGAATGTAGAATTTTATACCACAGTGCTTTCTCCCTCACAAGTTTATAAACATTATTCCACTAGCTTTGAGTGTGGCATATAAGAAGTCAACATCAACTTGTTTCTTTCCCGTTATATGTAAAATTCTCTAACTCTCTCAGAAAATATATTTTTCTCTATCCACAGAGGCCAGAAATTTTGCAAATATATGTCTAGTTGTGGGTATTTTCATCCCCTCTGCATGGCATTTAGTCAGCCCTTTTGATCTTTTTTTTTTTTTTTTCCAGATCTAGAAGCTGAAGATTATTGCTTTGATTATTGATTCCATTTCCATCTGCTCCTTTTGCTCCTTCTGGAATGCTGATGATAATTTGCATGTTATTTCTCCAGGGCTGCTCTCAGTGGCTCTTATCTTTTCAGTCATGATTTACATCTCTTAGGATTTCTCCTTTGTGTTGAAATATGGTTTCTCCATTTAATCTTCTGATCACAAACCCAGATTTTCAGAGTATTGATTCCATTTCCACTCTTCCTGGTGCAGCTTCCCCAGGTGGAGACACCTGCTTCAGCTGTCCAGCTGTGTCTCCTTCCTGAACTTCCTTAGCCTGCTCCTATTACAAATGAGAGTCTCTGCAGCATACGCTTTCATCCCAGCTCTTCTGCAGTGGTGAATTGTCAGGCAGTGAAAGATACAAGAGTGTCTCTACCAGCAGATGGAAGCTGACAGGGCTGAACGGCATCCTTTATACTGAGGCTTAGCCCAGAGGCTTCTCCAGTGTAGAAAACCATCCTTTCCCAGCTCCGTGGAAAAGGAATAATTCTGCCTTACCTGCTCATTGCCCTCAGACAATTGGTGTCAGCAGCAAAAACATTTATTCTGGGGATGCACATAGCAAGAGGACAGATCTGTTCTTCTGTCTGCATTAGCTAAGGCGCTCCACCTGAATTAACTGTGAGTCAGAGGTTCCCACCGTGGGCTTTCCAAAGAGTCAGTGCCACATTAAATGACTCAATCATCTTAGCATTGACAACAGTGGTGCCTTGAACTTGTATCTTCTCATCAGTAAATCTGGCCATATGTAACATTTACTGTCTTACCCAGATTTGTCATTTTTAGAGCAGATTTAGGCTAGTACTTTAGGGACCTAATAGCAGGAAGGTCATAAGGGTATGTGATCAGGCCATTTTCACACATCGATGTTAATCTTTATTGTTTGGGGGAGGACTTCTTTCTCACCAAAACATTATTCATTTTGTACAAAGTTCAAACATTTGAGAAATATATAATGTACTAAATATACAATGTACTAATGGGAACATTGTATATTTAGAATATTCTCATTGCTATAATCCCACATTCCCATTCTACTCCACCCACCCCACTTCCAAATCACCATTAATGATTTGATATGATTTTTCTTAAGGTTATTTTTCTATGCATCTACTATTATAATAAGTATAAAATGTATCATCAAAAGTTTAAATATATGACATAAAAATGAGTTATCTTTACTTTTCTAATGAATTCGTATCTAGCTCTGAAACCTCAGCCTACCTAATGTACTGCAATCAATTTCAGGATTAAATATACTGATTTTCTGATGGACTCAAGTTTATGATTCATTTGCTTGCTAGCTTATGATTTATTTCCAAGTTTTCCTCTGCCTCCACTGTTCTCTCACTTGTTCTGCGTTCCTATGGGTTTGCGAGCCTGCTGCCCAATAGGGTTGGTAAGAAGGAAGAGATCATTCTTTAGACTGGAGCCATTGTTAGGCAGCAGGACTCTGCAGATCTGTCACTCACATCTGTCCCCACACTTCCTAGAGCTTCCTCAGCTTTCAGCCCAGCTGGTGTTTTCTTCATAAGGCTTCTTTGGAGATTTCCACCACATAGGCTGAAAATCCATGAAGTGGACTGTCTGCTCCTCACTGCTGCTATTATTTTCCCATCACACTATGATTCTGCAAATTCTTCACAGGCCTCCTGGCCCTTCCTCTCTGTTACTTCTATATCCCACTCAGGAACAATTTAACTGTCTCTATTCCTTGTAGAAGCCAAAGGAAATGCTCTCCTATATCCTTCTTCTCCTATCTCCACAGCCAAACACCCATTTCTTCTGTTCTTTCATACCTTATTGTCCTTGAGTACTTCAACTGGCTTCCCCCTTAAAGAATTACCTACAGATTTCCTGACTCTTAGATCTTCTCAAACAACAAGGGGAAATCTGGTTTTCTTCTGTCTCCACTCCCATTGTGTGTGTGTGTGTGTGTGTGTGTGTGTGTGTGTGTATGTCCATTAGTGGGTTGGAAGGCAGGAAAAAGCAACAAACTTGAACACTCCATTTTTCCCCCTCTTTTCTGCCAACGTCAGCCACCCTCTTTTTCATGCTTTACCAACACATCTTTCCTTTCACACTAGGAAAGAAGAACAAAACTAATAGTTACCATAACAAATTATGGGCATCAAGGTATTAGTCTATCACAAATTAAAACCTTACATAGCAATAAAACATACCAATACTTTATTGTTGCACTCTCAGATATGCAGAGATTCCTATATACACAAGCTTTTGCCATCACTCACATTACACAAATATTTCATGGAATATACTAAAAAATTATTCATAGTTTATTTGAAATTCAAACATATCTAGGTATCCCATATTTTATCTGGAATATCTCAATAGTCCCTTACAAATGCATAGGCTCTTGACCAACCTACATTCTCAGTCATCTGTCTATTACCCTGTGGGATAAAACAGCCCCAGTGCCAGCCTTTCCTCCCTGTGCTTCATTGTCTTCAGAATTCTAATTTGGTAATTCAGCATTTGGTTGGTTGGTTGGTTTTCAGTACCTTCAAGCAAATTTTCAAAATATATTTTATCTATTATCAACTTGATCTCAGAGAAAGGGTTGACATTGAATTGCCTATCATATCTAGAAAAGATAAGTTCCTTTGTTTATTTCTGAACCTGTTCCATACTGTGATCTACAAGGTGTCAAAGGGTTGCTAACCATGTGACCTCAGGAGTTATATTTTTGACCAAAATAATCATCCTGAAACAAAGTAAAGTAGCGGGCCCTTCCCCAGGCACTACGCTGACTGTGAGGGCTTCTCATGAGGGAGGGGACCTGCAAGGACATAGTGTATATGGCAGCCGAGCTCAGAGGGATAAGTCACCTCTGGACTACTTCTAGCTCCTCAGTTGAGCACTGAAACTTTGACGTCCAGAAAATCAGTAAAGCTTCCTCTCTCTTCCTCCCACAATGTTTCACTAAAATTGAGAATTTGGGGACTCCTCCAGTTTCTGGTAAAGAATGGACTTTTCCAAAAAGACTGAATTAGTCTAGTCAAACCAAGGCTCCAAGCTGCACTCTACACACACAAATGGATCCGTCCACAGTCCTGCTGATTTATGATACAGAGTTAAGGTGGGCAACCTCCCACTTGATCATACACCCTTCAGGTAACGTTAGACATTCAGCCACAGAAACAAAGGGATTTTTATAAAGCCATGTTTAGTTCCAAAGTATGCCCTGTAAACTGCTATCTAATGTTGACAGACTGGTAACATTTCAAGGCTATGTTTTAACCACAGTTCCTTTACAATAAGATCATATTATACATTCTATGATGCAATTTGATTTAATATCTTTGTGAAATCTTCTTATGTACATACATTTAGTCCTATCTTATTTCTTTTAACATATAAAATATTTAATTGCATTAATATGCCATAGTTTTGACATTATGTTAAAATTCAAAATTGACAAAGTTTTTCTTATAATCTTATAAAATCATCTTACTACATATATTTAATTTGATAGAATAATATAACTGAGAAAAATAGTGTGTTTCTTCTAGTCTCTCAAATTAATATCTAGGCGTATTTAAGCATTAGGAGACCAGCGGCAGCTTTATCAGCATTTATCCTGAAATTACATGCTGGTCATATTGCAAGCTTGCACAGGTCACATGGCTCTGGGAGCCAGAAAGTTGTTCATTATTGTTTTCCTTGTCCCTAGTCAGCCTTCTTCACATTCCCTGTGGTAGCTACTCTAAGACACTATGATCCCTTTTAAGCCTGCTTTCCCAGCTCTTCACACTAAGTCGCAATATTGCCTTGTGTTCCACAGGGAAAATAGAAATATTTGAGCAGAATTCTCACCTTACTTTACTGCAACCTCTGACTGACTTAAAACATTCTCATCCTTTTTGCTAGTGTCCTGTCTGGGCAGAAGTACTTGTCTTCTCCATCTGAACTCTATGAGATGGTGAGATGCCACAAGAGAATTCGAATATGTAGATACCCAGTCAATAAACTACATGTAAAGTTAACATGAGTACCTGACCTGGAAGGTATGAAATGGAAGAAAACTGCACACTGAGAGAAGAAAGGGGGGGAAATATGAACAATATATTAACAATACTACCCCAAACATAACTGGACTTCCTGATATTACAGAGTGAAATAAAGTTACAGAATTCAAGCAGAGATCTCCCTCAGTGCCTAATAATACTTAACATTCTGAGTGACAAGGGTGTATGATATTAACTGTGATTTTACAGAACTGAAACAATAAGAGGACTTCTCAAACCACAGAAAAAGAAAACAAATTTTGTTATTAAGCCTGAAGCACAGATTACTTGTTTCAATATTAAAAACTATTTCTCCTTTTAAATGAGTACATGTATGATGTGAAATGTTTTTTAAAAGACATTGCAGTTATCCAAATAAAGCACACCGAAACATTTTGGAAAATGTAGCCAAACATCACAAGGTTATATACATTCATCAACATACAGATTATACGTTACAGTCTTTAAATATTAAGGGACTGGAATCCACTACTCTTTGTGGATGCTTAGGGAGCCTGTGTGAGGAGTTATTTGGGCTTGGTAGTCAAGAAAAAGTGCTTTGAAGTTAAGCAAACCTGGATTCTAATCCCAACTAGATCACTTGTACACTGTATAACCTGCTACGGATTACTTAAATTAATTATAAGTACTTTTTCCAAGTCATGGTTTTCTCGTGCATAAATAGGACTGAGAACACCTACCTCATAGCATTGGTGTTATGAAGATGAAATAAGCTCATATACACCATATAGCTTAGCATATAATTCATTAATACATAGTAGCTATTATGATTAGTGTCATTAGAAATAATTATTTAACATCAGTTGCATATACACGGTTTAAATGTGTTCCAATATGTTTTAAAAGTTTCTTTAAATTTAACTCAGTTTCTGAAATACTAGGCTACTACTTGCTTTATTTACTAAATGTAAAATGTATTTAAGTGGGATTAGACTAAAATACATATTTTATGCATTATTTGATGATGAATATTTATAACTTGATACGTGTATTGTTATACTATACATGTATTGCTATTATACATGAGAAAATATCACAGTCCAGAAGCAGAGAGCCTGGGGATCCCCAGAGGTTAGCAGCAGAAGATACAAGGAGCTAGAGAGAGAATAGTAGCACCTTAGAATGGCACAAGCTATGATGATGCTCCAGGAACACACATTTGAAGGCAGTTATGTCTCCTCTAATTTTGTTTTACTTTTTCATGCTTGCCATCCCTGAAAATTTTTTTTTTAAAAAAACTCATAAGGCTTTCTAGACGACTGGTGTTGGTAAGTAGTCAAATATTTAGAAGCCAAGGGTCTTTAATCACATAAGTGCTTTTCTATGAATACTGATGTGACAAAGGTTCATATTTAATTGATTCCAAAGTGACTCTGTGCTAAACAAAGATTCAGGAAAGAATTGGAGAGCATAGTTCCTCCCAATTAAAAAGTATACATCTTCTTCTATGTCAGAGTTGTTACCAGATGTGTCAGAGCAAGTCACCAGGTCACCAAGACAAGGTGGACAGAGGTAGTAAATATAAGCATGTCTGTATGCATTTGGGCAGCTGTGGGAGGAAACATGGAAAAGCAGGGACTTCGATTATTTTTAAAACTTGTCTTATAGATCTAAGTAAATTTCTTTTGAAAGGCCCTAAAGTCACAGGTAGTTGACTTCATCAAAATGTTACATTTTCAGAATTAAATACAAGAAAACCAGCATAATCTAAGTTTACCAATTACTGATACTAGAAATAAATGTTTTGTTGTAGCATAATGAATCCCAACAAGGCCTGTGTAGTCCTCTAATCTTGCTAAAGGGCACATATATATTTCAGATATTCATAAATATTTCCTCTACTATTAGCACTTTTTATTATTGCAAGAGCTGAATGTAAATCTCAGAAGCTCTATTCCATTAATGTGTAAAATTACCATCTTCTCACATCGACCTATCACTGCAATCATTATTCTAACTAGAAGCATGCTAGAATGGTTTGAAAGCCAGAAGAGAGTAATCAGTGATTTAAATCACTTGTCTTATTACCTATTAACAGAAACCACCAAGAGAAGTTGACTTTTAGGAGAATCAGAGCAGCTGGAAAGAAAGATAAGGAGACAGGAACTTGTGGTGAATGCCTATTTTCACTGAGCTTTTCTGTGAAGTTTAATGAAAAGAATGTTGTATTCTTTAAAGACATTTTAATTCCATTTTCATAAAGGTGGAGGAGAGTATTTATGATGCCATTTCTTTAACAAATACTGTATTTATGATAAATATTAAATTCAGCCAATGTTGCCGAGTAATCATCCACCTAGGTAATGCATTACTATTCTGTTTAGCAAAGTCCTTCATATATGAATTTAAATTATCTTAAATCACACAGCTGTTGTATGTTTCACATTTAATTATTGCTTTGATGATTATGGTAAAGAAAGGCTCTCCTCTTATACCTTCCCAGACACATATAAATAAACATAAGCATAAGAATATATATATAGAGGCATATCAGAAGAACACTAATATACTTTAAAAGTTTAGCTTTGCTGTTTACAGATGAGTACAGTAATTTTTTGAAGTGTATTCTTCTAAAAAAGACAATTCTTCAACCCATTCCAAATAGCAACTAAATTTTTGAGGACTAATGACATGAAGAAAACAGTCACTCTCTTTAGTTTTCCTAAATGTTTTAACTAAATGGAAAAAAAAAATAAGTAAGTGACGGTTTGGTCAGTTAAAACTTTTAAAAAATTATTTCTTTGTTGAGAAAGATGTTATTATTTTATTCAATGTATAGGTTTCATGGACCTAAGATGTGCTGCATAATATTCTCAACACTGTAAAAGATAATAAAGCTCTCAGCTCTAAGGAACCTCATCATTTGTTGAGAAAAATTAAAAATGAAATAATTCAAGAACAACGGAAACCATAGTATCAGGCACCAAAATAATTGCAAATGTCTCACAATTTAAAAAGGGAGAACTTACCATGAAAATCCAGTATGTTAAAAGTCTTTATGGAGAAGGCTGGGTTTTAATGATTTCTTAAAACAGATTTAGGATTAGAAAGAAGAAAAGATGGCATGCTTTCCTTTCTCAAGATTACTATTTTTGTTGAATATTTTCTGTTTTCCCTTCAAATATACATTCACAATATTATATTCTAGTATAAACCAGAAACAATATACTCTTGACATTTGAAAGAGATATACTGGAGAACTTTTTAATCTTCAATTCGCAAATGCTGCACTACCATAAAATGTTTCCCCATAAAATAAAGTAAAATTGATTAAATATTTCAAGTTGCCCTTTCTGTCCCTTAATAAGATTTACTGGGTAGAAGAAAACTTGGAGAAACACTGCAATTGGGAGTGCTGGATTTTCTTTCTGGCTCAGGGAAGGGGATACATTCATAGAATGACCTCACCAAGATGACAAATGATGGACCTTTGGGTTACTCAACAGTTTAGAAAAATCTCTGTCTCCTAAGGGTTTGCACTATAATCGGTGATGAAAAAATTTATGTACACATCTGAATCATGCCTGGAACTTTTCAAAAATACGGATGCTGCATGTGCCCTCTTGCACATTCTGAAGAGGACTGAGACATTTGCATTTTTTAAAGATTTTTTTTTTATTGAGACAGTGTCTGGCTCTGTCACCCAGTCTGGAATGCAGTAATGCAATCACAGCTCACTAAAGCCTTGATCCTCCCACCCTAGCTTCCTAAGTAGCTGGGACTACAAGTACACACCATCGTGCCTGGCTAATTATTTTAGTTTTTGTAGAGATGAGGTCTCGCTATGTGTCTCAGGCTGGAGTCCAACTCCTGGACTTAGCTGATCCTTGTACCTCAGCCTCCCAAAGTGCTGGGATGACAGGTGTGAGCCACTGCATTCAGCCTTCAAAGTTTTATAAAGGGATTCTGATGTTCACCTACTGGAACCACTTGCTAAAATCACCTACACAGGTTTAGAATTCCTAATCCAAAACCCAGAATCTGAATGCTCCAAAATCTGAATTTGTTTCATGCACAAAATTATTTAAAATATTAATATTAATAAAATTATCCTCAGGCTATGTGCATAAGGTGTATATGAAATGTAAATAAATTTTGTGTTTAGGTTTGGGTCTCATCCCCCAAGATATCTCATTAAGTATATAAAAATATTCCAAAATTTGAAAAAATCCCAAATGCTTCTGGTCCTAAGAATTTCAGATAAGGGATATTCAACCTGTACTAGAAAAGTGATCTGCCTAAATTGTTGCATTAAATCATATTAAATATAGGTGTCTCAGAAGTATATGCAAGAGGAAATTCTGATGAGTAATTAACCCCATTCTGACATGTCAGAATTTCCTCTTGTACATACTTCTGAAACACAAACCATCTTAAATATCTGCATTAAAACAGTTACTTGGTTATCAAAATCAGGACAATTGAATATCAAATGCTTGCCATAAGAGATGAGGAGGTATAAAATGTCTAGAAACCTCGGAGTTATGAGGTGGTCATGAAACTATTATTTCCGCCTTTAAGAATTGTTTTGTGTGTACTCTGAACCAGTGTTGAAGACCATGTAGTATTTTAGAGAGATAAGACAGCTTTATATTTACATTTATTCGTTATCTGTAATCATATAGTGAATAAAACCAACTCACGGAAGAGCATTTCAAAAGAATTTGGGTGAAATTTTATTTATTTAAGCTAACCTTATTTAAGGAACCCAATTGTTGCTTCTTATATATTATAGAAGTTCACCTAAGTTAAATGCCCATCTCCTGCCAATCTTAATAATACTCATTTTCCCTCTGTGTTTACCCACAAGAAAGTTACTTTATAAAAAATATGCTGCTGATTCTCTGAAAAATGAAAATCTGTTTCACTGGAAATATTAGTACAAGAAATTTCTCAGAGAGTCTATAAATTTTTTCTCAAAAAGAAAAAAATATGTTTTCTTGGAAAGGAATATTAAATATTTAAATATGTAAACTCTTTAAATATTAGTGGGTGGCATTAATCGAAATTCAAAAACAAATAACTAAGGAACAATTTTTATTAAATTGATGTATTAGTTTGCTATGACTATTGTAACAAATTACCACAAACTTGATGGCT
>NW_012108953.1:519955-523656 GCF_000951045.1 Mandrillus leucophaeus | reverse complement strand
TATTTCATAGTCTTAATATAAAATTGACCCTACATATTAATTAAAAAAACTAAAATGGGAAAAAAATGCACAAAAATTGCATAGCTAGAAAAATAATACAAATGTTTAAAACAGATAAAAATATGATTACTCTTGAGAAATCAAATAAATGCAAGTTATGGTTTTTTAAAATGCCATTTCTTGGCTATAAAATTGCATTATTTTTGAAGAATAAATACTCAGTGCTGCTTGCAGTATGTAAGACAGGTATTCTCAAATGCTACTCACAGGAATTCAAATTGTAATCTTTCCGGAAAGATGAATTTTTTCAACATGTATCAAGCCTTTAAAAGGTATATTCTCTTTAATCCTGTAATTCCACTTCCTATAGTGAATTCTAAAAAAATAATTAAAGGTATAAATTTTTATCTACAAACATGTTCATAGTAATGTTTCATAAAATAATGTTAAAACGTGAAAAGAAGATACATTATAAAACAGAAGTGGTTAAATAAGCCAGTGTGATCCATATGACCAAATAATATATAAATATCCAATAGTTATGTTATAAATAGACTTTTAATGGGAGTAAAATATATATTATAAACCACTAGGTTATTATTCCATAATTTGAAATTAAATACATATCCAAACAGAAACTCACATTGTATACAGTTCTCAGAATTTTACTGCACAAATCTTATGTGGACAAGTGAATTCCATCAATAATAAAATTTAATAACAACTGTAATATTGGCTCTAAAGAGACAGAGACTAGGAATAGGGGATAACTGACCCACAAGGGAAGTCTCCTTAGATACTTATGAAAGGCCTCTCTGAGGTGATGACATTTGGGAGATCTGAAGGAAAAAAGTAAGAGACCCAGCAAAGAGTCTATTGAACAGCATTCTGGGCAGAGGGGCCTGCCCATTCACAAGCTTTATGGGAGAGAAGAGTTTAGCAGATTCAAGGCTTTAAAAAGAGGCCAGTGGGGCTGGAAGGAGTGAGTAAGAGCAGAGAGTCTTGGACATGTTGGCAGAGGTAATAAGCACCCAGATGGCATAGCCATTCACACTACTCTGGTGCTTATATCTGATGTTCATGGTTCCAGTTATTTAATATGCCATATTTGTGGATATCAGTATTTTTCAACTAGATACCAAGATTGATCAATACTTTCAGTCCATGTTAAAAAAAACTCTCATTTAACTATTATTATTTCCCCATTTTATAAGCTTTGAAAGTACTTTAGCCAAGATCACATTGCTAGCAAGTGGCAGAGTGGAATTTGAACTAGGGTTATGACAACACAGAGCGTGTCCTTTTAACCACTCTTTCATGGTGCTTTTCTAGAATACTAACACATAATTTAAAAATTGTTATTTTGTGATGAAAAAGAACAAGTACTTCACAGAGTCATTTACTAATTGTGTCATTTTAACTGTGTGTCTCTAGGCCTCACTTATTTTTATCTCTAAGTAGGGTCAGTCACACACTCTTACTTTAGAAGTAACTAACAACATACAATATATGCAATTGTTCTTTGTAAACTGTATATGGAGGACAGTTATTATACCTCTAAAAGAAAGGAGATTGACTCAGTGTCTTGTCACTGCATGGAGAAGCTCACAGATGAAGCAACATGCATAAAATAATTTTTAAAAATTCAAGAAATAAGTTCACAATAATAACTCTAAAGACTTGCTTCAAATTACAAAGCTCCATTAAATCAATTGTAACATTTCTGTTATTACCACATTATATGGCCATAATGAATATAATAAATACCTGGCATTTACAGAGTTTCTTTCATCTAAATATTCCCATAGAGCTCAATCAACTTTATGTGCAAATTGATTATGAGCTATATACAGGTGAGACAGAACAGGAGTATAAATCACACTAACAACAATGCGGCTCACTCTTCTTTCCACCAGTTTCTTTCAAGTTTACTAATTGATGGATGAGTAAGAGCCAAATGTTTTCAAAAATAATAAAAATGGAAGCTAATTCCAACAAGCCTCTTATCAATGGCCCACATTCTAGCAAAAGGAGTTAGAAAGTAGAATCGTTTGATATTATAGTCATCATTTGTGTTTTAGTGATTAAGACAGGGCTATACTTAGAGAGGTCAGCTTCATAAATCATCCGAATATGAGAGAAAGCACAGAACTTTCTTCCTAGCAGGCCATGGCAATGCTGGTAGTCTATGTATGTCTCCTGGCATTTTCCCAAACAATGAGAACCAAATGTCGATGCTTTCATGCTTTCATTGTTTTGTGTTTCAAAAGGCAGAGTCCAGTTCTCACCTCATAATCTCAGTAAAATAGTACATAAATTCTAATGTTACTGGAATACTTTTAATTATGCTTGGAACAACCATATATGAATCGACTTTTTTAACAGTAAGTTATATAAAATCTAAATGTAGGTCAAGTATTTCTGATAAAAATTTAGCATCCAAATTGAGATGTGCTGCAGGTGAAATCATGCACACAAGATTTCAAAAATTAATAAGAAAAAAAGAATGTATCTGCACCCTGGGAGGCCCAGGTGGGAGGATCACTTGAGCCCAGGAGTTTGAAATCAGCCTGTGTGACAAAGTGAGACCTTGTCTCTACAAAAAAAATAAAAATAAAAAAAATAAAAGCCAGGCATAGTGGCATGTGCCTGTAATGCAAGCTACTTGAAAGGCTGAGATGGGAGGGTCACTTGAACCCAGGAGTTTGAGGCTGTGACAGCTATGATCGTGCCACTGCACTCCAGTCTGGAAGACAGAGTGAGACTCTGTCTTAAAAAAAAAAAAAAAAGAAAGAAAGAAAAGAAAAGAAAAAGAAAAGAAAGGAAAATATTATATGAACAGTTTTTATGTTTATATTGAGTACAAGTTGAAATGATAATGTTTTAGACATATTAGGTTAAATAAAATATATTTTTAAAGCTGTTTCTCTTTAACTCATTTTTAATGTGGCTATTATGATATTTAAAAATTGCATGTGCAGCCCTTATGATATGTGATTTGGACAACTGTTTTGGAGGTTTGAATTTTATTTCCATCTTCCTGCGTATCCTCATGATGGCAGGAATCAGATGTCACTCAGAGAACTCAACCCAGCTGAAGAATGCAATATATATTTTCAGTGTTGACTCGAATACTGGGATGTAGTCCTTCTATCCTTGCGTCATTGTTCCACTCTCTGGTCCCATCCTTTGGCTTCCAGACCTTTATCCTATCAGTCTCTTCGTCCTTTTTTGGCCTCCATCAATGTCTTCAGCTGCCCACACTTGCCTTTTACAATCCTAGCTCTTTGCTCCTGAGTCCTATTAACCCACTCATAGACAATCCACTGAACTCCTTGTAGAAGCTGTTGAAACCCTTTTCCAGGTCTTCTCAAGTCCCTTGGCCCTTACCCACACACCAACAGATTGAGAGAAATTCAAGGGCAATGGGTTTCTTTGCTCCCTTCCTCAAAGTCTTCCTCAACCTCAAAGACTTCCTAAATCATTCCTTGACCACATCTTTCTCTTTCCATTTTTTTCTTCATTCCAGATCCAATGACCTGCTCTTCACCCATGTATCTCCTTCCTCATTCTAAGAGGCTAGGCTTAATCAACCATGCCTCCTCAGCCTCTCATTACTTCAACTTCTTCCCATCTGTTGATGACTTTTTAACTCCTTCAGATGGGTAGGCCCTGACCCTACTCCTGGACAGAGCAGGGAG
>NW_012108953.1:517952-519280 GCF_000951045.1 Mandrillus leucophaeus | reverse complement strand
GAAAGAAAGAAAGAAAGAAAGAAAGAAAGAAAGAAAGAAAGAAAGAAAGAAAGAAAGAAAGAAAGAAAGAAAGAAAGAGAAGAAAGAAAAGAAAAGAGAAGAAAGAAAAGAAAAGAGAGAAGGAAGGAAGGTAGGAAGGAAGGAGGGAAGGAAGGAGGGAAGGGAAAGAGAAAATCAGTTTCACTGGGCTGAAATGACAGTGTTGGCAGGACTGCACTTCCTGGGTAGGTCTAATGGAGATTCGTTTTCTTAACCTTCTCTAGCTTCTAGAGCTGCATTTCCTGCATTACTTGGCTCAGGGTCTCTTGCTCCTTCTTCAAGGCCAGCAGCAAAGCATCTTCAAATATCCCTCTTTTCTATAGTCAAATCTTTCTCTACCTCCCTTTTATGAGGACTTCTGTGATTACAACTAAAGCCTACCATAATTATCCAGAACAAATCCCCCCACCCCCACCCCACTCAAAAGGATTGTGGAGTATCTCTTAATTTAATCACATCTGCAAAGACCCTTTTTTCATATAAGGTAGCATTTACTGGTTCCAGGGATTAAAACCTGTTTATCTTTGAGGGCCGTTATTAGCTGACTAGAGTTGAAAAGATGATTCTTTATTTATTTAGAAGAATAAACAAGTAATAACAGGTGAAAAAAATTCAAACAACAGCAAGGAGGGGAAAATTTTTTACTGGGTACTAAAATATAACTCAAACCTGCAATAATTACAGAAAAAGGCACCAGCGTAGGTTTCCAGCTAGCCTTCTTGAATACATGAGAAAAGCACATGTGATTTTTTTTTTTAAAAAAAAAAGCATTATAAACCAATGAGGAGGAAATGAATAATTCAGAAAATATTGAGTTACTCTTTTTTTAAAAAAATAAAGACAAATTGTATCATTGACACCATACTGTAGGAAATATTTTAGAATGCCTAAAGGGTTAAATAATAAGTGGGAATAAAAAACAAGTGTGTTCGACAAAATTTAGGTGGATGTTTAACTTAGTCACATGTAAGGATATTTAACTTAGTCACACTAAATATAAAGGTAGAGGGAAAAGGCTATAAAGGCAAAGTTTAGTCATTGAGTATACAAAAATTTTAAAAGATGAGGAGAAATACCTAATGTAGATGACGGGTTGAAGGCTGCAGCAAACCATCATGGCACGTGTATACCTATGTAACAAACCTGTACGTTCTGCACATGTATCCCAGAACTTAAAGTATAATAAAAATTAATAAATAAAAATTTTTAGAGATTATCAACCAGAAGTGTAAACAAAATGAAAAATCAGCAATAAATTTGAAAAATCTTTGCAGTAATGTTATAGACAA
>NW_012108953.1:503712-516657 GCF_000951045.1 Mandrillus leucophaeus | reverse complement strand
CATAATGAATATAATAAATACCTGGCATTTACAGAGTTTCTTTCATCTAAATATTCCCATAGAGCTCAATCAACTTTATGTGCAAATTGATTATGAGCTATATACAGGTGAGACAGAACAGGAGTATAAATCACACTAACAACAATGCGGCTCACTCTTCTTTCCGCCAGTTTCTTTCAAGTTTACTAATTGATGGATGAGTAAGAGCCAAATGTTTTCAAAAATAATAAAAATGGAAGCTAATTCCAACAAGCCTCTTATCAATGGCCCACATTCTAGCAAAAGGAGTTAGAAAGTAGAATCGTTTGATATTATAGTCATCATTTGTGTTTTAGTGATTAAGACAGGGCTATACTTAGAGAGGTCAGCTTCATAAATCATCCGAATATGAGAGAAAGCACAGAACTTTCTTCCTAGCAGGCCATGGCAATGCTGGTAGTCTATGTATGTCTCCTGGCATTTTCCCAAACAATGAGAACCAAATGTCGATGCTTTCATGCTTTCATTGTTTTGTGTTTCAAAAGGCAGAGTCCAGTTCTCACCTCATAATCTCAGTAAAATAGTACATAAATTCTAATGTTACTGGAATACTTTTAATTATGCTTGGAACAACCATATATGAATCGACTTTTTTAACAGTAAGTTATATAAAATCTAAATGTAGGTCAAGTATTTCTGATAAAAATTTAGCATCCAAATTGAGATGTGCTGCAGGTGAAATCATGCACACAAGATTTCAAAAATTAATAAGAAAAAAAGAATGTATCTGCACCCTGGGAGGCCCAGGTGGGAGGATCACTTGAGCCCAGGAGTTTGAAATCAGCCTGTGTGACAAAGTGAGACCTTGTCTCTACAAAAAAAATAAAAATAAAAAAAATAAAAGCCAGGCATAGTGGCATGTGCCTGTAATGCAAGCTACTTGAAAGGCTGAGATGGGAGGGTCACTTGAACCCAGGAGTTTGAGGCTGTGACAGCTATGATCGTGCCACTGCACTCCAGTCTGGAAGACAGAGTGAGACTCTGTCTTAAAAAAAAAAAAAAAAGAAAGAAAGAAAAGAAAAGAAAAAGAAAAGAAAGGAAAATATTATATGAACAGTTTTTATGTTTATATTGAGTACAAGTTGAAATGATAATGTTTTAGACATATTAGGTTAAATAAAATATATTTTTAAAGCTGTTTCTCTTTAACTCATTTTTAATGTGGCTATTATGATATTTAAAAATTGCATGTGCAGCCCTTATGATATGTGATTTGGACAACTGTTTTGGAGGTTTGAATTTTATTTCCATCTTCCTGCGTATCCTCATGATGGCAGGAATCAGATGTCACTCAGAGAACTCAACCCAGCTGAAGAATGCAATATATATTTTCAGTGTTGACTCGAATACTGGGATGTAGTCCTTCTATCCTTGCGTCATTGTTCCACTCTCTGGTCCCATCCTTTGGCTTCCAGACCTTTATCCTATCAGTCTCTTCGTCCTTTTTTGGCCTCCATCAATGTCTTCAGCTGCCCACACTTGCCTTTTACAATCCTAGCTCTTTGCTCCTGAGTCCTATTAACCCACTCATAGACAATCCACTGAACTCCTTGTAGAAGCTGTTGAAACCCTTTTCCAGGTCTTCTCAAGTCCCTTGGCCCTTACCCACACACCAACAGATTGAGAGAAATTCAAGGGCAATGGGTTTCTTTGCTCCCTTCCTCAAAGTCTTCCTCAACCTCAAAGACTTCCTAAATCATTCCTTGACCACATCTTTCTCTTTCCATTTTTTTCTTCATTCCAGATCCAATGACCTGCTCTTCACCCATGTATCTCCTTCCTCATTCTAAGAGGCTAGGCTTAATCAACCATCCCTCCTCAGCCTCTCATTACTTCAACTTCTTCCCATCTGTTGATGACTTTTTAACTCCTTCAGATGGGTAGGCCCTGACCCTACTCCTGGACAGAGCAGGGAGAGTGGCCTAAGAAATAGGCCTCTTAGGTTCTCTGAGTCCAGGTCCTTTATCCAGGCTACCAGGAGAATCACACGTCCCCATTCTACAATTCAAGGTTTCCTCCAATCAGTAATACTGGCTAATAAGACACCTTATTTCACAATTACATGACTTCTAATTGAATACTGATTTCATCCCAAAACAGATAGTAAGGTAACAAGCTTGTAGTACCAAGAAAAATCTTAGAATACAAGCTTATATTTGTGTGTTTTTGCAAAGCTCCACAAGCCTCCCTCCTTTGTTCTGTTTTTACTGTCTCCGGATTCCTGTCCAGGACGTCCTTCCAGGTTTCTACGCTGGAACCAGATCAGACCCACACTTCCTGCCATTATCATGTCATTATAATGCCAGGAGTGGCTGGTGCCCAGGCTCCCTTGCTTAGCCCCTCTTCAGTCCTTCGTTGGAGATAACCTTATTGCTAGTTGGTTTCCCTCCAAGTGTGTGCACACCACATGTAACCAAAACTGCTGTGATCAAAACTACTTAGGGCCAGATATCCTTTTCTAGCAGTCATCTGATGTCTACTGATGTTAAATTGACCTATTTTCCATTCTTCTTATCCTTTGGGCCTGTTTTTTGTTTGTTTGTTTGTTTTTGGTTTTTGTTTTGTTTTGTTTTGTTTTGTTTTTTACCAGGTATCTACTACTTTCATTTGTTTATATCTATGTGTTTCTCCAGCATGATGATAACTAATTTTATGTGTCATTAATTCTCTGTGATGCTCCCTTCATTCCTTCTCCACCTACACACACATTCTAGGCATATTCCCAGAATTCGCCCTCTGACCTATCTCCTTCTCAAGCTCCTGTCTCACCTCTTGCCTTTTATTAACTCCTCAACCTCATGTAATCTGAGTTCCTCCCTCATTTCTCTAGGGAAATTGCTTTTCTATATTATTAATATCTAGCTGATTAGCAAATTCAAGACTTCTTCACATTCTTCATCTACTCATTCTGTCTTCTATTCATAACTCATTCTCTTAGCTTTCTTGATAGGAAATATTCCTGGTTTCATAACTGGGCTTAGCCAGCACCTATTCTTTAGCCAGACTTTCTGTAAATATACCTCAGGGTTCTAGGCTTTCTCTTTGCCTTCTACTCTCTATAACTTAATTATTATTGCTCTGTAATAATTATTACCAAATATGCTCCCCATTTCTGATTCAGTCCATGCATCTTTAATTACATGTGGAACATCATTCCATCAATAACCTATAGGCATTTTAAAATTAATGTATACACCACTGAACACACCATGTTCTACTAGTTCTTCCTCGTTACTCCCAAACTTCCTCTGTTATATTCTGTATCTCAGTAAATAGAATTACCCTCCTGCCTATATTTTCAGGCTCAAAACTTTGGAGACATCCTTAAGTACTTTATCTTTCTATTAAAGTATTTTCTTTCCCTTCTCCATCCAAGCATAAAATCCTATCAATTGATTCTTGAGGTATCGCTTATTCTCAGTCCTTCAATCTGGTCTCATTGACATTGTGCTAGGTCCAGCCATCATTAAAGCTTATCAGGGGCATTCTAAGAATTTCCTAAGTCCTCTCTCCTCTTTCACCCTGTCACCAATGTTAGCTCTAAACCTAAGCCCTATCATCTTATATATCATTCCCCTTCCCAAAACATTCAATGGTCCCCAACGACACATAAACCGAACATGCTTGATGAATTGGATGCAGCAGATTTTCCACGTTGCCTCTCACTATGCCATCCCTGTTGGAGTTGGTGCTGTGGTCACATATGCATGCATCGCAAACATTTCCTACAATTTCCTGACTGTGCCTTTCCCATGATGTCCCCTGAGCCTTCAATACGCTGACCTCATTTCCCACTATTGAATTTCTACAGTCTTTAAGCAATGCTTCCTCTATCAGGTCTGCTAGGGATTCCTTCATACAAAGCTAACCTCTCGACTCTCTTTTCTCTATTGCACATTCGACCTCAACTCTAATTCTCACAATAGGCTGTAGTGTTTCTTCTCTTTGTGACAGTCTCCAGTGAATTGTGAGTTCCTAGAAGCAGAAGCCATATTTCATTCAACTTCATATCCCTGGCAGTGCTCCTCTAGAGTACTTCCTCTAAGTAGTTAGATACACAGTAAAGGTTTACTCAGTTGTTAAGAAACTAGATCGCAACAAAAGACAATCTTTCTTTAGAACTTATATGATTCTAAGATGAGCTCTAGTATTTGCCATGCTGGTGAGGGTGGTGGATTAATATCCTTCTTTAAAGCTAAACAAACACTCAGAAGCCCTGAGTGTAACATAGCTTTTGAAGATTATAATCACTTTACATTGAGAAATTTTAGCTTTTCCTATATTCCTTCCCCTTCTCTTTTTGTCATTTTAAGTAAAAAAAAAAATAAGGAATTGCATAAAAATCTCCAAAGTCACATTAAAAAGTAAAAATATGTATACTTCCTATGATTGAACTCACAGGGGCTGTCCTTCAGAAAATATTAATATCTTGGCTTCCTTTATATTTTGTCCTTTTACATACTATTCAACCAATATAGACTAAGGATATGATATGACCCTAAAATTATGTACAGCATTTTGGTGATTGAAATAATGCAAGATACAGACCCGGGGGAAAGTTAGTAAAGAATTTCCCACGGAACGGATCCTTGGAAAAGGCTGAGGCCATGAACAGATAGATGGATAGATGGAGAAAATGGAAAGGGCTTTCCTAGATGGAAGAATAAAAAAGAAGCAATGAGCAAAGGCAAACAAACAATTGTAACATGTGTGTTATTAAAGGGTGGAGACAATCAGGTAGTCAGACTGATCAGAATAGATGGTTTATCCTAAAACAATAATAATATATTAGTCACTAACCTCCAGTGAAATCAGATGAAGGAGTGCAATATGTAAAACAAACAGAATTGGAGCTACTACCATAAAGAGAGGAGGGAAGTGAGAGATTGTGACTACCATAAAGAGAGGAGGGAAGTGAGAGATTGTGACTACCATAAAGAGAGGAGGGAAGTCAGAGATTGTGACTGCTTGCTGAGTGACCTCTGACAACCCTCTCCTCACAGTCCCAGACCCTCCCTCAAGCTCCTCTCAGTGTAACTGGAAAATCACCAGCCAAGTGAAAAACAGAAAATAAGATCAAATTGGTAGAATGGGGGCCAAATTATGGGGAGCCTTGTTACCTGATCTTAGGACTCTTAATTCAGTTCTCTTTCTCACACTGCACATATTGGAGCTTTATAATTTGTATGCTGAATAAATCCCTCTTTGTGTCCACATGGCTTGTTCCATGCTCTGTGCACATCCAGTACCCTCGAAAATTTTAAAAATTTTTAAATGAATGGACAAATGAATGACTGAGGGAATGCCAGCCTCCACTGAAGTAAACAATGTTTTCCCAAAGTCTTCTGTCAATAGTTTTCTGCAATCTAGTTTATCCCCACCCACTGCCAGCAGGAAATTAAGCTTTGGACATGAATGCACAAGCCTTACCAGAAGACTCCACTGTGACTCCACCTATATCACAGCTTAAAGATGCACAACCAAGAGTTTTATATGATGATTCCCGAAAGGGAAAATAATCCCAAAGCACAGTTATTTCCCAATGCCTTAATAATTCACAAACTTCTTAAAAGTACAGGACTGTATGTTAGCTACTTGACAGATCTCAGAGGAAATGCAGATCCTTTATTAAGAAAGATATTTGTTCATTTAAATAAATTAATTAAAAAAAACACAGTGAGAAATACACTTCCAGCACAATGTGGTCCCAGGTCTAGCAAAAATTTCAGCACATACAAATAACCTCAGTGTGTGGAACAGACATCTGGGAATGGGCTTTAAAGGATGACAATGGGCTGTTTTCTATTACGTTCTTGTAACCTGTTGGGCCACAGACACATATGCTTGTGTTCTTTCGACCTGGAAATAATACAAGAGAGGCATCACGATTAAGAAAGAATTAATGGATCCAGGGATCGGGCCAATAAAAACTATAGGTTTTGCATTTCATCCAAATAGAAAAATTTGAAAACCTCCTAGATTTATAAGGAAAGAAAAGCAGCAGTTTGATTAAAAAAACAAAACAAAACAAAACAAAACAAAAAAGGCCAGGCACGGTGGCTCATGCCTGTAATCCCAGCGCTTTGGGAGACCAAGGTAGGCAGATCACAAGGTCAAGAGATCGAGACCATTCTGGCCAACGTGGTGAAACCCTATCTCTACTAAAACTACAAAAATTAGCTGGGCATGGTGGCGTGCACCTGTAGTCCTAGCTACTTGGGAGGCTGAGGCAGGAGAATCACTTGAACCTGGGAGGCAGAGGTTGCAGTGAGCTGAGATCATGCCACGCCACTCCAGCCTGGTGACAGAGCGAGACTCCATCTCAGAATAAGTAAATAAATAAATATTTTTAAAAGACTGCCATCACTTTTAGGATACCTCAATCTTCCCCTAAGTAACTGTTACCTCTCTATTGGTCTCTTATGTATGAGAACAAAAAGAAAACACCATGCAACTATAATTAAAGGTTTTTAAAAATTCCTTCTTTTTCTCTTTTACTTTGTATCTACTTAGATTTTTCTCACTATATAGCTTATAATCCCCCTATATTTTGATTTCTGACTAATCAATCTCATTCTCAGCTAGGACAAAACATTTATTCAACAATGTTTTATGAGGCATCTACTTGGTGCCAGGCAAGATGTTAGTTGTTGAGGATACACTAATTTTAAATTTCATTGAATTTTAAATGAATAATTAAAAAACAAACAATCATGCAGAATCCTTACTTCTTTTCAAATTCAGAGTCTAGAATGGGAGTCAAACATCCATCAAATAATCATAAAAACAAATATAATATCACAATTTTCACACAAGATATATGGGATCATGTAAGGATAATAGGGGAATCCACCTATTTGGTGAATTCACAGGAGTCTCCCTTAAAATGTAACATTTGTGCTTAGAGAGAAAGGATGTATAGAAATGAACCAGATAAGAGAGTGGAGTGGAGCAGGGCATAATAAGGATGAAAATCATAACCAGCAGAAAAGATGCTGCTCTCAAGGCTGTCACTAGGACCAGCGGGTTAGTACAGAGATGGCAGGAGAGTGGCATGGTTCAGGAAGAGACTGAAGAAGTTAGTAGCAGACAGTCATGCCACGCAGCACATTGTAGGTCATGACATGAATTTTGGTTTTATCTTAAGCACAATGTGAATCTTGTGGGAGGTTTCCAGAAATCAGGGATGAAGTTCCATAATCAGATTTGCTTTTTGAAAAAGTTGCTTTGGTTACATTATTTAGGGGCAGGAGAGCTTTGAGGTAATTCAGAGATAATAATTTGGACTAGAGTTGAAGTTATGAAGATAGAAAGTAGGTGAAATGTAAATACATACAGAAGGAAAATCCGCAGAACACTGACAATAGGAATTGAGGGAGAGAAAAGTATCAAGGAGAGATACTCTGCTTTATAAAAGTAAATGGATTTCAGTAATGAGACAACACTACACACCTATTAGAATGGCTAAAATCCAAAGCTCTGGCATCACATGCTGACAAGAATGTGTAGCAAAAGGAACTCACATTCATTACTGGTGGAAATGCAAAATGGTACAACCACTTTGGAAGACAGGTTGGCAGTTTCTGACAAAGCTAAACATAATCTTAACATATGATCCAGGATTGCACTCCCAGTTATTTTTCTAAATGAGCTGAAGAATATGTTCACACAGAAACCTATACACTAATGTTTATAACAGCTTTTATTCATAATTGCGAAAATGTGGAAGCAATTAAGATGTCCTTCAGTAAGTGAATGGGTAAACAGATTGTAGTACATTCATACAATCGAATATTATTTAGCAATAAAAAGGATTGGTCTATCAAGGAACAAAAAGACATGAAGGAAACATTAATGCATATTGCTAAGTGAAAGAAGCCAATCTGAAAAGGCTACATGCTCTACGATTTCAATTATGTGACATTTTAGAAGAGGCGAAGCTATGGATACAGTAAAAAAATAAATAAAAAATAAAAAAGTAAGTGATTGCCATGGTTTAGGGTTTGAGGAAGGGATGGAGGGATAAGTAAGTGGACTATGGGGGATTTTTAGGGGAGTGAAGCTATTCTGAATGATAATATAAGGTGAATATATGACATGGTACGTTTGGCCAAACCAGTAGAACTATACAGTTACCATGAGTAAATCCTAACGTAAACTATAGACTCTGGTTAATAATAATGTATCAATGTTGGTTTATAAAAATAACCAACGTATCACATCAGTGCAAAATAATGTTAACTAAGTACAGAAAGAGAGGGTATCCATGGAAACTCTGTATTTTCTCCTCAACTTTTCTCTAAAACTAAAATTTCTCTAAGAAATAGTCTATTCAATAAAAGAAAAAAACTTCAAATACTTTTTTTTTTTTTTATTTTAAAGACGACAGATGGCAATAATGTTTCCTTAAGTAAGAATGACTGGGAAAAAAGCCAACTTGGGAGAACATCATATTTGTTTCAGATCCATTGAGTGTAGGGTACCTTAAAATATCTAAAGGATATGTGAAAAAGCAGTTGAACTTCAGGTCTAGAGTTCAGAAAAAAACGTATAAGCTAAAGATATAAATATTAATCATTTGCAAATGGATGGTATTTGATGCTAAAAACAGTGATGGAATCTCCCAGGTGGGATTACATTGAAGCACTATATGCCTCAGCCTCCATGCCATGCTTTTGGAACTGACTACTAATAACATAAGGCACAAGAAAGGAAATAAAGAATGGCTGTATTTTGTATTGGGCTTGTTCATGTTTTTGTTTTGTTTGAGTTTGTAAAAAGCATGTGTTGGAGAAATTTTGGAAGTAAGGCTCTCAGAAAACTGGCCAAGAAATAAAAAGGGAAAGATGAGCCCGGGGACCAGAAAAAAGCCTCTCTCAGCTAAAGCAAAAGTCACAGAGGAGAAAATGCCTGTGGTGAAAACCAGTTAAAGAACTAGTTGTCGGCGGGGCACGGTGGTTCATCCCAGTACTTTGGCAGGCCGAGGTGGGCGGATCACGAGGTCAGGAGCTCGAGACCAGCAGCCTGGCCAACATAGTGAAACCTTGTCTCTACTAAAAATACAAAAAAATTAGCCAGGTGTGGTGGCAGGAGCCTGCAGTCCCAGCTACTTGGGAGGCTGAGGCAGGAGAATCTCTTGAAACCGGGAGGCGGAGGTTGCAGTGAGCCGAGATTGCGCCGGCGCACTCCAGCCTGAGACAGAGTGAGATTCCTTCTCAATTAAAAAAAAAAAAAAAAAAAAGAACTAGTTGTCATCTCTTCTGGTAGAATTAACTAGGATGTTAGCAACTGATTAAAAACCAGGGTGGGCACACAGAAACTACTATATTATCTGTGGATCCTTGGCATGAATATAAGATGAATTGAGAGTTTCATAAACCAGTGGGGGATTAAAGCCAGTGATAGTAGAAAGTGGGGTGAGAGGTTTAGCTGGGACAGATTTCAGTAGTTATTCCCGTGCTAATCCTTATTACATCTATAAAGGATAGCCCTGAAATAGTTGTACTATATGCCCCCTTGAAAAGATATTCAGCTTGACTTTTGAAGGAAACAGAACTTAGTGCATATAAAGAGACCTTAGGAAATTTGGGAGAATGGGTAGTGTGAAGACAGGAATAGGTTGTACCTCACAGTTTTACATAGTCATTTAGGAGGGCTTATGTAATCATTTCAGGGTAGGATGACTAGGGCTAAAGTCTCTCATTTCCAGGAATTCTCAAGAATCTAGATGCAGCCTATAGAACTTATGTTCCATATCTACGTTTTCTTCAATGTGAATAAAACGTTTTGATATGGCTCTTGGGAAGAGTGAATGCCTAGTATTCCATGCATTTCTACAAATACTGATGCAGGGATTAGGACACTCCAGGAATAACCTATAAAACAAAAAATTATATGCACATATTTATTGAGTCAGTGACCTCTGTTAATAGCAGACTGGATAATTTAAACCAACATTCCCCCTTGGAACAGTTAAAACTACTAGACATTCGAAAACTAACGAAATAGTGAAGAACTGTCAGAACTCGGTATGGAGGAGTGTAGATACATAGAAAGGTGAGCCCGACTTTTCAAGCTCCTTTTCCTTGGCAACACCTATCAATTTCAGAGAGGATGGCCAAGAAAGTGAGGAGTGTTTTGGGTCATCTTCTGGGGCTAAGTGGATAGAAATTGGAAGTCATAGCCTACTAATAGAGGCCCTGGTCACTCCCTTTTCCCTTGGGTTGAGAGCATAATAGGTTTACAATTAGAAATAAGGGTGAACTCCAAGGAGGAAGTACATAGGTCTTCATAGGTACTAAAAAGCTCAAGTTCAAATATGTTTTATCTCTAAAATTGGAATTAAAGTGTTCATAAATTGCCAGTGCCCTTAGGTACCTGGCAGAAGCAAATTATAAGTCCTTCTCTGAAAGAAGATAGCATTATCTAGGTCATACATTGTTTCGACACATAATTTTGCAAATATAATGCCTCACATACAATCATAAACAACAGGGCATGTAAGGATGAGGAGATAAGACTATATGAACAGAAACAATAGAAGCAGTAGACAACAAAACAGACCCCTGAGGCTAATATATTCAAATTGTCAACACAGACTTAAAAAAATAACTATACTTACTGTGTTTGAGCAATAAAAAATTGATTAAAAATTTTAGCATAAAAGTAAAATCTACTGACATAGCACCAAATGCAAATTCTAGAACTGAAAAATAAAGTAACCAAAAATAAGAAATCAGTGGGTTTAAGAGCACATTAGGCATGCCTAAGGGGATAGTGGCAAAATAGAAGATAGATCAAAAAGTGCCTCAAAGGAAATATAAAGACAGCTGACCACTGAAAAAATAAAAGGAAGGGGAAAAAGCAGACACATAGAAAATAGTCATTAAGTCTAATATGCACAGATTTGGAGTGGCAGAGGAAAACAGGGGATGAGATGGAAGCAACAGTGAAGAGGTAACTGCTGAAAAATCTTCAAAACGAATGAGAAACATTAAGCTACAGATTCTAGAAACCCTGAGAACTTCAAGCAAGATAAAATAATAAAATAAAATAAAATGAAGCAAAACAAAACAAAACTACATATAGGCACCTTATATTAAAACTACTAATACTAAAACAAAGCTAAAGAACTTAAAAACAGGTTAAAAAAGAGAGATTATCTTTTAAGGATCAACCATTACACTAACCTCTGACTCCTCAACAAAAACTGTAAAATTCAGAAGACCTGGGATATCTTCAAAATACTGAGGGAAAAGCTCAGATAATGCAAAATTATGTTCCAAGAGGAAAATATCATTTAAAAATTAAGGTAACCATAGATAGATCTTCAGAAAAACACATATGATAACGTTTATTATCATCAGACCCACATTAAAGAAAATAGTAAAGGGTAGTTTTTAGTGAAGGGTACGTTAAAGTAAGTAGTGAAAGATAATTATCTCAGATGAGGAATCTTCAATAAAGAAAGGAAAAGAAAGCACTGAAATTCAGGAAAATATAAATTGATATTGACTGAGTACATCAATATTAGTAATGTCTTGAAATTAAAATATACATTAAAATAAAATACAATACAAAAATGGCATATAGGTTGGAAGGGGAGAGAATTAAAGTGTTCTAAGTAGACTGCATTGTCAATAGTTATTTACAGACAAGAGTATATGTCCTTACATATACAAGAGTATATATGCATACATATACTCTTGTCTGTAGATTCATATGCAAGAGTGTATATACATACATATACTCTTGTCTGTAGATAACTATTGAGAAGATAGTATGAGTGTACATCCTCTAAACACACTGAAGAAAAATAATAGAATGATACAAACAGATAAAAAAAGGAGAGAAAAAGAAATTCAGTCATGTACTACATAACAACGTTTCAGTCAATGATGGACCACGTGTATATACAACAGTGGTCCCAGAAGATTATAATGGAGTTGAAAAATTCCTATTTCTTTCTGACATGGTAGCCATCATAATGGCAATGTAACATTATACTGCAACACATTAGTCATGTGTTTCTGGTGATGCTAGTTTAAACAAATTTACTCCACTGCCAGTCATATAAAAGCTTAGCGTATACGATTATATACAATACATAGTACTTGATAGTCATAAGTAACTGTGTTACTGGTGTACATATTCACTATACTATTCTTTTTATTGTGATTTTACAGTATAATCCTTGTACTTATACCAAAAAAAAAAAAAAAAGGCTAACTGCGTAACAGCCTTAGGCAGGTCCTTCAGGAGGTATTCCAAAGAAGGCATTGTTACCAGAGGAGATGACAGCTCCATACTTGCTCCTGCCCCTGAAGACCTCCCAGTGGGACAAGGTGTGGAGGTGGAAGGCAGTGATATTGATGATCCTGACCGTGTGTAGGCCTGGACTAGTGTATGTGGTGTCTTCATTTTTGACCAAAAAGTTTAAAAAGCAAAAAATAAATTTAAAGATTTAAAAATAGAAAAAAGCATATACAATAAAGATATAAGGAAAGAGAATAATTTTGTGCAGCTCTACAATGTATTTGTGTTTTAAGCTAAGTGTTATTAAAAGAGTCAAAAAGTTTCTAAAAATTAAAAATATTATAAATTTAAAAAGTTACAGTATAATTAAAGAAAATATGTTTTATAAATTTCATGTAGCTTAAGTATACAGTGTTTATAAAGTCTATATTAGCATAGAGTAATATCCTAGGACTTCACATTCACTCACCACTCACTTACTGACGCACACAGAGCAACGTTCAGGCTTGAAAACTCCATTCACGGTAGGTGCCCTATATGGTGTACCTTTGTGTGTGTGTGTGTGTATTTTATACCATACTTTTACTGCACCTTTTCTATGTTTAGATACACAAATACCACTGTGCTAAAATTGCCTGCAGTACAGTAACA
>NW_012108953.1:502621-503141 GCF_000951045.1 Mandrillus leucophaeus | reverse complement strand
CCGTTGCACTCCAACCTGAGCGACAAGAGTGAAACTCTGTCTCAAAAAAAAAAAAAATAAAAGCTTCAATTCTTCAATGCAAAATCTCTATAGGACTAAAAGAAGAAATAATTCTACATATTGGAGGAATTTTTAACACATCACGCTCAGTAATTGATAGAACAAGCTGACAAAATTCAGTAAAAATATAGAATATTTGAATAACATAATTAATTAATTTGATCAATTAAATTAATACTGTTTAGAACAACTTTCCCAAAAACTGTAGATTATTTTTTAAAATACATTGGACATTTGTACAAATTAACTATATTCTGGGTAATTAACAAGCTTTGACACATTTTAAATAATTGAAATCACAGTCTATGGTCTCTGGCAACAATTCCATTTAATTAGAAGTTAATAACTATGTAGTCACAGCTACTCGGGAGGCTGAGGCAGGAGAATAGCATGAAGCCTAGGAGGTAGAGGCTGCAGTCAGCCATGATCATGCCACTGCACACCAACTTGGGTGACACAG
>NW_012108953.1:499120-501666 GCF_000951045.1 Mandrillus leucophaeus | reverse complement strand
TAATCCCAGCACTTTGGGAGGCCGAGGTGAGTGGATCACCTGAGGTCAGGAGTTCTAGAACAGCCTGGCCAACATGGTGAAACCCCGTCTCTACTAAAAATACCAAACAAAAAAATTAGCCAGGCGTGGTGGTGCATTCCTGTTATCCCAACCACACAGGGGACTGAGGCCAGAGAATCAATCAAAACTGGGAGCCGGAGGTTGCAGTGAGCTGAGATCGCACCATTGCACTCCAGCCAGGGCGACAAGAGTGAAACTCAGTCTCAAAAAAAAAAGTGTTTTTTTAAAAAGGCATTGTTGGCAACACAGATTTTGCATATACATGCCAATGAGAGTGAGTGAACGTGACTCACAGAGAAAAACTAATTAAAAGTAATTAGAATAAAATAAACAAAATTGCATAAAAGCAATTATTCAGGACTTTTAAAGAAGCAAAAGGAAAAAGGAGGAAAAGGCAAAAGAAGGAAGAGAGACAGAAGGAACATGAAAACAAAATGAATTTTGATTCATCCCTTAAGGTCGTATTCATGGCTTTCAATCTTTTCTCTCCCTCACGTGGTTTAAGGATGCTCGCCTAAGGCCTAGAGATTTTTCTGCCAAACTTAGAGGAGTAAGATAGGATCTAAGGGAAGAACTCAGTGGGCTGGGTTTGGGGATGACTCCCGACCTCATTTCCAACAGAGTAGCTCTGCTTTTATCTGTCTAAATGTATTGGGCTTCTCTATAAGACTAGATTTGAAGGGATTGGGTTTTTTTTAAGCGTTAATTTTGTAAATAAGGAAAGCAAGTCTGAAAGGATGGAGTGACTACCTCAAGGTTATAGAGACACTGAGCAGAGTCATCCGGCTAAACCAGGTCTTTTGGGTCCTCAACATACGCTTTTTCCACTACACCAGAGATGACGCAAATCATCATGTTCTCTAGGGGTATGAAGGTAGTCCTAAAACAAAGCAAACAAGCCAACAAAGGAAAGAAAAATATGCCTCTGTTATTTGCCATGACCTGTGCCTATTTTAGTCCGTTACACTTTTTGTCAGGAAGATCTCTAACTTCACCTCGCCGGTCTACGAAGACTGCTTGTGCTCTCTGAACTTGATCCCTTAACTCCCTTAACCTGTTGACTTTCCTGACACACAATTAGCCAGCATTGAATGGTTACCTACCAGACCTCTATGACTAGAAAAGAGAAAAAAATATATCCTCGTCTCTAGACTTTCAGAAAGTTCATCCACAGGATTAATACCATAAATTGTTAAAAACATTCAGAGGTATTTATAATTTAAAAGGTAAAAACATTTCTATGAACTAAATAATTTGCGGAAAATGTGACTTTTGTAAAATAGTAACTATATTGCTTTCTGGTAGCAAATACTTTGCTTAAAAACACTGTCATACGGTGGTCCAAAGGGACTGGCATTATATATGTTTCATTGTAGTTGAAAAGGAAGGTTAATGGGGCTGATATTTTGACCCCCAAATGCTGATGACTAAGGAGAGCATATTGCCTAAAGCACAACTAGATAGCAAAATACAATCAAGCTCATAGAAATCAATTATTCAACAGTTGTTGACAAATTCCATCACCTATTTTTTCTGGCAGATATGTGTTTGTGATTTTCATTTTAAGATTTATCAGTCATTGGCATGGCTTATGCCTATAATTCCAGTACTTTGGGAGGCCAAGGTAGAGGAACACTTGAAGCCAGGAGTTCGAGATCAGCCTGGGCAACATCGTGAGACCCCCCGCCCCCGTCTCTACAAAAATAAAAAAATTAGCCAAGCACGGTAGCATGTCCCTGTAGTCCCAGCTACTCAGGAGGTGAAGGTGGGAGAGTTCCTTGAGCCCAGTAGTTTGAGGCGACAGTGAGCTATGATTGTGCCCTGCACTCCTCTGGTGCATATTGCCTATCATCACTAATTTCACTGATAAATCCTACAGGGAACCTAAAGAGCCTCTCGTCTCACTATTTGATGGCGTAAAAAGGCCTATGCCTGACACTTAGAGCTTTAGCCTGCTCTTTCTGAACCAGATGGGCTTGCAGAGAGACTGAAAGGAAAGGGGCTCTGTCTCTGGGTGGACAGAGTGACACCATGTCTCCAAAACACAAATAATAATAATAAGATTTATCAATACAGTTATAGTACGATGACACTGGATGGTTAATTCTAAGTAAAAGGCAGTAAAAACTACAAAAACCATTTTTAAAAAGCTTCTTTTCAAGAATATCATATCTGAAGAGGAGTTTATAAATGCAACAACTCATCTGCACCATCAGGTACTTAAAGTATAAGTTACACAAACTCTATAGACCCTTACTGACATTGGGGCTCAGTAATTGACATGCTAAGCTCATAAACCAGTAGCTAGTGCAAAATTTTAGGTGAAATCAAGAAACTCAGTAATCCAGAGAAATAAAACAATGTAAAGATTAATAGCAAAACTAAAAGACCAAGCTCTTTAATTCAGTAATTTTGGCGCTGTGTACATAGGTTGTAAGTGCATAGGCTTTGGGACAGCTTTTTCTCCCTCCTGTTATTTAAAAGCC
>NW_012108953.1:490988-494095 GCF_000951045.1 Mandrillus leucophaeus | reverse complement strand
TCAATTACCAACTCCCCTTGAGGGTCTCACATGGCTATTTTTTTTTCACCTAATTATTATTTATAAGAGCAACAAAATACACAATCTAAGTAGACATGAAACATTTACCTAGAAAGACTATATTCTGGGCTGTAAAACAAATCTTAATAAACTTATAAGGATTCAAGTAATACCAACATTTTCTCTGACCATAATTTTAAAAACTAAAAATCGATAACAGGATGATATCAGGAAAATTTCAAATTAGGAAACTGACAATTTCTTATTATTTTTAATTAACAAATAAAAATTATATATATTTATGGGTGCAGTGTGATGTTTAGATTTATGTAAGCATTGTGGGATGATTAAATCAAGCTAATTAACATACCCCTCACTTCACATAGTTATTTTTTGTGGTGAGAATATTTAAAATTTACTTTTAGCAAGTTTGAAATACATAATACATTATTATTAACTGTAGTCACCATGCTGTGCAATAGATCTCAAACACTTATTTCTCCAGCTAGCTGAAGCTTTGTACCCTTTGACCAACATCTTCCCGTCCCCCACCCCATCCCCAACCTCTGGTAACTATGATTGTACTATCTCCTTTTGTGAGTTCTACTTTTTAAAATTCCACATATACGTGAGATCATGTATTATTTGTCTTTCTTTGCCTGGCTTATTTCACTTAGCAAAATATCCTCCAGTTTCACCCATGTTCCTGCAAATGACAGGATTTTCTTCTATTTTGAGGTTGAGCACTATTTTACTGTGTATATATACCATATTTTCTTTATCCATTCATATATAGATGGACATTGAAGTTGATTCCATATCCTGGCTATTGTAAATAGTCCTGCAGTGAACAGTGCAATGAACAGCTGCAAGAGTGCAGATACCTCTTCAACATACTGATTTCACATCTATTTTAGAATATTCCCTCAATCCTTCAATTTACTATGATTCCTCAATTTTTACAGTCAATCAAGATTCCATCAAGGACCTACTGTGTGCACTACAGCAATGAAAACCCATCAGGAAGCTGCATCTCACAGTTCTGAGTCCTCCCATGGATTTGTGTGTGTTTGGCCCACACTATGTTTTATTAAAAAAACTCAAATAACTTGCCAATCTTTTTTTAAGTTAGAAGATTAAATAAAAATATAAATTTCTATCTTTCAGAGAAATTGGACAATGTGGCAATATTAGGACTGTACTCCATATGGCGACATTGCCTGGGGCTGAGTAGGGCCTGCTGGTTTTAGAGGTGCAGGCTACTCGATTTGCCATAATCAGTCCTAATACGTTTTACTCATATTATTGCTGGACAGCTTTTAGGTATGGAGTTTATAACTCTTATGGTTGGTGAATCAGTGGCACTGTTTGTCAGAGTGCAAAATGGCACTTGGACCTAATACATTTATAATCTCTTAACTACTGGTAGAAAGCATCACCATCATCATTATCATCATCATCAACATTTTTTGACATTCACAACTCATGATAAGTGTTTATTGAGTGCTTACTGTATGCTAAGCACTGTCTTCAATATTTTTTATAGATTAACTTATTTAATTCTCACACAATTCTGAGAGAAGTACTAATATGACTCGTATCTTAAAGGTAAGAAAGCTATGGCACAGAGAGGTTAAGTGGTTTGTCTGGTCATATGCCTCGTAAGTGGTATTGTTGGGGGAAAAAAGTGAGATAATTGTAAAGCTGCTCTAAAATAATTAAGTGCCATACAAATCTAAAATCTATTGTCATTGTTATCATTGGTGTGATAGCATACCCATTTCAACAATTTATCTGGAAGGTAAGCACAATTCTTATTACCAAAAAAAAATTAAAATACAGACTTCCAGATCTATGCTGATTATTAAATTTTCTTCCTATAAATGAATAAAGGAATGTATACAAATAGAAAAATGCATGAGACATATGCAGAAAGGAATAACTTGGGAAGGAAGTAAAAGTGTAGCTCTGATAATAGATTAGGTTAAGGTAGATTGTTAATTTATCCTTAAAACTTAAAATTATCACATTCATTAATTATAATTTTTAATTTACCTAGTTTTCGTTTTTCAGATACTGCTGGACATTTTATAAAACCTGACAATATGCTTTCCTTGCTACTCTGATGCAGATACAATGTTTGAGGCTAAACTAACACCGATACATCCAGTCCTTACACTTATCTCAACGACTTGCCCTAAATCTTTTCACTCCTGCAGTAGCTTAAGGCCATTTTCAACAAGAAAGTAAAAAAGGCAATTGTAGGCTTTCTTCAAATAAAACCTCCTCCTTCCCCATTTGCATTCCTTGGATATGAACTTTATTGGATGTCCCAAAAGCCAAATAGTAAAAGCAGAGTCTGGAAGATAGTAATGGATCTAATATTTCAGTGCATACGTGTTATTAATGACTGACAGTATTTCACTTTACAGTTTGTGAATTTCTTTCGCATTTTCTCTTTAATCTTCACCATAACCCTGTGAGATATTAATGCATGGGTGATTGGTAATATCACAATATAAGTGTGCCTTATCTTGCCACAGAATATTATGGGCATATAAAAATAAAGGGCATCAGCTGTGAATTTCTGAATTATTTAGATTGTTATTATGATTTCATTATTTGGATCCAGGAGAGACTTTATGGATCCTCTGGACCAACTACTTCATTTTCCAGAGAGGAAACCAATTGCCAGTGAGTTAGTGGCAGAGCCAGGGCAAGAAACACAGTCCTGATTCCTATTTCAGATATCTCTTCACTGTAACACACCTCATTTTCTGAAAATAAAAAGGTAAAAGAATATACAGTTTCCCTCTGTTTGCAAAAGTAGGTTCTATGTACAGAGGTAAGATACAAGGAAGAAATTTTAAACAATCATAAACTATAATTAGTAGAACACCAGTGTGGGCGAAAAATAGATTTATTTCATCAGCAAAAGCAATGGGAGGTTGGGGGGAAGTAATAATCCCCATTTCACAGACTGTAGTTTTCAATAAAGAAATATCACTTCTGAAAGTGAAAGTCACACTAAATACCGATTTCATAGCTTACCACACAGATTTGTAATTGTCACAATTTATTAGCATTGCTCACTCAGTGATTCAGTC
>NW_012108953.1:486495-489403 GCF_000951045.1 Mandrillus leucophaeus | reverse complement strand
CAAAAAACAAATAATAATAATAAGATTTATCAATACAGTTATAGTACGATGACACTGGATGGTTAATTCTAAGTAAAAAGCAGTAAAAACTACAAAAACCATTTTTAAAAAGCTTCTTTTCAAGAATATCATATCTGAAGAGGAGTTTATAAATGCAACAGCTCATCTGCACCATCAGGTACTTAAAGTATAAGTTACACAAACTCTATAGACCCTTACTGACATTGGGGCTCAGTAATTGACATGCTAAGCTCATAAACCAGTAGCTAGTGCAAAATTTTAGGTGAAATCAAGAAACTCAGTAATCCAGAGAAATAAAACAATGTAAAGATTAATAGCAAAACTAAAAGACCAAGCTCTTTAATTCAGTAATTTTGGCGCTGTGTACATAGGTTGTAAGTGCATAGGCTTTGGGACAGCTTTTTCTCCCTCCTGTTATTTAAAAGCCTCTATTCACTTACTTGTGGAATTCTGGAAGATGGTTATAGTTACCGGAATTCACTATTCTATATCAGTAGAGTGTTGTATTAATTCAATAGTATCCTCCTCAGACTCCTCCAAATCCATAAAAGTTATCTAAATATAAGTTTATCTTCAAAACTCATCCATGTACATGTACACAAATATTTCTGGAGTCCCCTGCCTGGTTCAGCAAACATTTACTGAGTGCTTCATAGTCATCAAGTGCTGTAGGATTTGAGGATTCAAAAATTGAAGGAAAAAAAATCCCTATATCGTTTACACTATTTTCAAACACTCATTTCTCAATTACTTGTGGAACTGAAGGGTAAAATTCTGTCTTACGGTTAAATCCCAGGTGAACCGATGATGGAATAGCTAATATTACAAGAACAAAGAAACCTTTCACAGTAAACGTAGGATTGGACCACATTTAAGTCTTCTGTCTCAATGGAATAGGAACTGAGAGCAGGTGCAAATGTGGGACGAATGTCTGGAAGGATAATGATGCAGCACAGTGTCTGGGTATTTTCTAATCCATCAGGAATAAAATTGACTGGATTAGAGCTTTCCTAGGGAGGAGGGGTCAGGGAACAAAGCCCTTTTCCTTTTTGTCTCTAGGCAGGTCTATCTGGTTCAGAAAGGGCAGACTAAAGCTCTAGGTGTCAGATGTAGGCCTTTTTATGCCATCAAATAGTGAGATGAGAGGCTCTTTATTCTCCCTATAGGGTATCAGTGGAATTGGTGATGAGAGGCAACATGCATCAATGAAAACTCATTATGACTCATCCCTTTGCAATTATCTAAGGGTCTCCCTCTGTGATAAAGAAATCATCAAAGAAATGGAACTTAACTGATTTAAAATGGTTTTTATAAGTCATAAAGAATTGAAGGTTCCATAAAGTTGAATCACATCAAAAGTGAGTCATTTGCCTGCATCATTGACAAGCTTTTTTTCCTGCCAATGAAGTCAGAGAACCACATTTATTTGGCTCTAAAATGGTAGCTTCAAACTCTACTACTTTCCTAATCACAGGCAGAACATCAATAATCACCACCTGAATTTGTAGTAGAGCCAAATACTATATTGACACCTGCAACCAAGGCTCAACTAATGTTCTGTATATCGTAAAAAGCTGTGAGGTTGTTACCTTAATTTAGAAATAACCTGGTAAAATGGAAAAGCATGACTTAGGGATCTAGGAAAAACTGTTCTCTTATTTTGGGGTTTGTTTTTTCCTCCTATGGCACTTCCCATCTTCTTGCCTACTTTCCTGCCCGTCATCTTTTCTCCTAAAGAATCACGAAATCTACAAAAACGCAATTTACTGTATCCCAAGGCCCCTCTGGGGATGATGTCCCCCATTACCCAGACGGTGCCTCTTTGATCTTTAGCTATTATTTTATATTTTCCTATCCGTCAATTACCAACTCCCCTTGAGGGTCTCACATGGCTATTTTTTTTTCACCTAATTATTATTTATAAGAGCAACAAAATACACAATCTAAGTAGACATGAAACATTTACCTAGAAAGACTATATTCTGGGCTGTAAAACAAATCTTAATAAACTTATAAGGATTCAAGTAATACCAACATTTTCTCTGACCATAATTTTAAAAACTAAAAATCGATAACAGGATGATATCAGGAAAATTTCAAATTAGGAAACTGACAATTTCTTATTATTTTTAATTAACAAATAAAAATTATATATATTTATGGGTGCAGTGTGATGTTTAGATTTATGTAAGCATTGTGGGATGATTAAATCAAGCTAATTAACATACCCCTCACTTCACATAGTTATTTTTTGTGGTGAGAATATTTAAAATTTACTTTTAGCAAGTTTGAAATACATAATACATTATTATTAACTGTAGTCACCATGCTGTGCAATAGATCTCAAACACTTATTTCTCCAGCTAGCTGAAGCTTTGTACCCTTTGACCAACATCTTCCCGTCCCCCACCCCATCCCCAACCTCTGGTAACTATGATTGTACTATCTCCTTTTGTGAGTTCTACTTTTTAAAATTCCACATATACGTGAGATCATGTATTATTTGTCTTTCTTTGCCTGGCTTATTTCACTTAGCAAAATATCCTCCAGTTTCACCCATGTTCCTGCAAATGACAGGATTTTCTTCTATTTTGAGGTTGAGCACTATTTTACTGTGTATATATACCATATTTTCTTTATCCATTCATATATAGATGGACATTGAAGTTGATTCCATATCCTGGCTATTGTAAATAGTCCTGCAGTGAACAGTGCAATGAACAGCTGCAAGAGTGCAGATACCTCTTCAACATACTGATTTCACATCTATTTTAGAATATTCCCTCAATCCTTCAATTTACTATGATTCCTCAATTTTTACAGTCAATCAAGATTCCATCAAGGACCTACTGTGTGCACTACAGCAATGAAAACCCATCAGGAAGCT
>NW_012108953.1:482220-484630 GCF_000951045.1 Mandrillus leucophaeus | reverse complement strand
TCACTTCTGAAAGTGAAAGTCACACTAAATACCGATTTCATAGCTTACCACACAGATTTGTAATTGTCACAATTTATTAGCATTGCTCACTCAGTGATTCAGTCGTCTTCTCCTTGACAGCTGAAATGCAATTCACTGTGTGAAGTTTCTATGTTGAACTTTATTAACCATTACTTACTGAGATTCATACTATGCTTAGCAGTACTACGTGAAGGTCCAGAATAAATAGTGTCCCTGTCACCAATCAGTCAGCATTCCAGCCTCTTCACAACTTTAGAGTTGCAATTTTAGATGGATTGTTTGTGTTCCCAAGGGCAACCCCTCTACCTGTGTCTGCATCTCATTGCCTCTCATTTATGTCTCAGCAATGCTTCAACACTTGTCCCTCTCTCTCCTGCATCATTAATTTATCCTTCTCTACTAGTTAGCTCCATCAGCCCCCAAACATGCTGCATTTTTTTTTCACTTTAATCTTTAAAAAATTCCTGGGGTCTCACCTCCCTCCCCAATGGTCATATTTTTCTGCTCTGCTTGATGGAATCATTCCTAGGAAGATGTGTTGGTACTTTCTCCATTTCATTTCCTCCATTCTCTATTGACCCATCACCAATCAGGCTGCTCTGTCAAGGCCACTAATGACCTCCTCATTGCTATATTCAGTGGTGAGTTCTCAGTCTTCATTTTCGTTTACTCCTAAGCAGTATTTGACTCCTCAGCAATATCTGAATATTGATCACTCTATCTTAAAATGCATTCTTCACACAGCCTCTGACATCACTCTTTTGGTTTTTCTCTGTTTTCTCTGGTGACTTTTTCTCAGTCACTCTCCTTGCCAGATGCTTATCATATCTCTATCTTTCAGTAGTGTCTCTGCATACAGTCATCTGAGTATCTCTCATCTCTACCTGTCCTCTCATCCTTAAGGATCACATTCATTGTTTTATGATTTTATGTATCATCTGTATGATTTTCAAATTTATATCTCAAACCCAGACTTATGAATTTCTCTATGAAATCCAGACTCTCATATTCAACTTTTACCTAACAGCCAATATCGCTCTTGGATATCTGATGAGCATCTTGAAATTAATTGGTCACAGATCTCACTCATTCTCAGACCCCAACAAAACAGCACATCTCCCCCCACAGTCTTCAACATCTCTTTAAATAATTACTCAATCCTTTAAGCTACACAGGTCTCTCATTGGGTCCTGATCACCCTTTATAATAGTCACATTCATTACCCTAACAATACCTATTTGCGTATGTGTGTGTGTGTGTGTGCGTGTGTGTGTGTGAGAGAGAGAGAGAGAGAAACAGTCTCTCACTCTGTCACCCAAGCTGGAGTGCAGTAACACAATCATAGCTCATTACAACCTCAAACTGCTAAGCTCAAGTGATTCTCCTGCCTCAGCCTCCTAAGTAGCTGGGACTGTAGTCATGAGCCACTATATCTGGCTAAATTTTTATTTTTGTAGAGATGGGTGTCACTTTGTTGCCCAGGCTGGTCTCAAACTCCCAGCCTCCTGCCTTGGCCTCCCAAAGTACTGGGATCACAGTGAGCCACCATGCTCAGTCCTATTATTCTTTTATATTAAACAGCATTCACCAGAGAAACAGAACAAATGGATGGATGGGTGGATGAATGGATGGATGGATGGATGAATGGATGGATGGATGGATGGATGGATGGATGGATGGATGGATGGATATGGATAGAGATAGCTAGCTAGCTAGATATTTCTTATAAGATATTGGCTCATGTCATTATGAAGGGTAAGAAATTTCATGATCTGCAGTCTGCAAACTGGAGACACAGGAAAACTAGTGGTATGGTTCAAAGGCCTGAGGGCCAGAGTCCATGATGTAGAAGAGTTCAAAGTCTGAAGGCCTGAGAATCAGGACCTCCAAGAACAGGCGAAAACTGATGCCCCACTGCAAGCAATCAGGCAGAGAGGGCAAATTCCCTCTCTCTCCACCATTTTGTTTTATTCAGACCCTCAATTGATTAAATTATGCCCATCCATATTGCAGAAAACAATTCCACTTCACTCAGTCCACTGAATAAAATGCTAATGTCTTCCAAAAACACCCTGACAGACACATGCAGAAATAATGCTTAACCAGATATCTGGGCATCCTATAATCCAGTCAAATTGACACATAAAATTAACCATCATACTTTCTCTGCTTAATGTTTCCTCTTAGGCACTTACCAGTACCTTGCATATAAATACCAGAATGTCAGCTCCATGAGAGTAACAGCTTTGTTTGTTTTGCCCACTATTGTATCCTGACAGCCTAGAACTCTGCCTGTATTACAGCAGGTACATAAATATCAGCTAAATGAAAGCAATCTTTCAGAAATAAATATTCCTTAGCACATAGTCTTCTTTATAAATAAGAATTC
>NW_012108953.1:475474-477115 GCF_000951045.1 Mandrillus leucophaeus | reverse complement strand
TAAGTTAGAAGTAGAGACTGCAAGAAACTCACTTGGTAGGAAGGGAAATTACGTGGAGGAGTGGAGTGTGCCAGTCAATTTGTCAGGTGCTTTCTCATTAAGGACTTCAGAGATAAGGGTCAGTCTTTGGGAACAGATTCTAAACACACACTTCCTTATTAAACGGTTTTACAAAAAGCCAAATTCCAAACCATTTGGAGCTTTGAAGATAAGGATACACACATTGCCAAGTTCCTATCAACTGAGCTGCCATTGTTATTAATTATTGTAATAATGACTCACACACAAGAGGCATTACCTGACATGCATTGACTCAGTGCATTTTCAATTACAAATGGAGAAACCACAATAATAACAGCTGTGGGGGAAATGTAGCAGTCCCTTTCCATCAAATGGCTTCTGTTATGAATAATCAAAATTTTTGTATTTAATTTAGTCCAATTGATATGGTTTCATTTTTTTCTTTAACTGAAAATGACTGTCCAACATTGATAACATTCACTAGATCAACAGTTTGCAAATACCTATGAAGAGAACCAAAGGGACTGCAAAGATGTAAAAATCAGGTCCTCATTCTTAAGGTGTTTAATAACCAATAGGGGAGCTAGGTAACACATACCACAATACAAAGCCATGTACGGCTGATGTGAGCAGTACAGAGTGACCTAATGGGTCAGAGAAGGAAAAGGTCCCTTTCATCTGAGGAAATCAAGGCAAGCCCATGAATTCTTTTTGGATGGTTAGAACTTCAGGATAGATGATTGGAACTGCAAGAGTAGAACACATTCAAGCGAGGAGAATAACTTGAGCAGAAGGACCTTCATGCATATTTAACAGGTGGTGAGTAGACCAGTTTTCCTGGAAGATAGGTTTGTTTAAATGAGTGAGAGATAAAAATAGAAATGTAATTTTGGAATATGTAAGGTAAAAAGACCAGAAATAGGGTAATGGTTTTAGAATTTAAGAAAGGGAATGTATCACAATAGCAAAGACGTGGAATCAACCTAGGTCCCCATCAGTGATGGATTGGATAAAGAAAATGTAGTACATACAAGCCATGAAATGCTACACAGCCATGAAAAGGATGAAATCATATGTTCTTTGCAGCAACATAGATGCAGCTGGAGGCCATTATTCTAAGTGAATTAATACATGAACAGAAAATCCAATACCACATGTTCTCACTTACACATCGGAGCTAATCACTGGGTACTCATAGATACAAAGATGACAAAAATAGAAACTGGGGACTACTGAAGCGGGGAAGGAAGAGAGAGGGCAAGGGTTAAAAAACTAACTACTGGGTACTATGATCAGTACCTGGGTGATGGGATCATTAATACCCTAAACCTCAACTTCGTACAATATATTCAGGTAACAAACTTGCACGTGCACTTCCTCAACATAAAATTAAAAAAAAATTTTTAAAAAGAGAATGTGATTTAAACTCTGTCTTAACATATACCAAGGATAATTCCCAAACTTGTCATATATACCCAAATAGATTTAAAAACCAAAGTGTTCACAGTCATTCTGCAATTCTGTAAATACTTCCATCTTGATATTTTTTATTTGTCTTTGTGTTGGTATTATCGCAATCACTTTCTAGCCATTTTATGTCCCAGATTCAGGTTATCCTTA
>NW_012108953.1:470667-472234 GCF_000951045.1 Mandrillus leucophaeus | reverse complement strand
TGCTCATAATCTTCTGGGTCCTCCATAGGTTACCAGTGAGATATCCTTCCTGGAATCCTTCCTTATTCAGCTTGGGCTGCGATGTTCATCCCCTGAACAGTTCTATGAGCCATCATAACAGTTGAATCCCCTTGCCTTACTGGTTGTTTTGTTGTTGTTGTTGTTTGTTTGTTTGGGGGTCTTTTTAGTGTTTTTGTTTGTTTGGGGTTTTTTTTGTTTGTTTGTTTGCATTTGACCACTCAAGTCCCTGATTTAAAACAATATACCTACAAATATAAGCAAGCCAGCGTAAACCCACTCTCTAAGTCAGACTGGCTGGGTTCAAATAAATATTGGTATTAATACTTACCAGTTGTGTATATTTAAGCAAATTTCTTCACTGAAAGCCTCAATTTCCTCATTGGTATCATGAAAATAATAATTGTGCTTATTTCAGAGGCTACTTATGAAGACTAATGAGCTAATCTAAGTAAAGTTCTTATCACGGTAAGTTACTATTACCGTTATTGTACCCACATTGTTGAGCATGGCAAAAGGATATCATAAAAACACCACACATATTAGTGGCCCTACAATGTGTGGGGTTTCCAGTCTGGCTCAGCACTGTATTTATTTATTGATCCTTTGTTTTTCTGCCTCTCTCATCTGGCTGCCCTTTTATTCCAAACTTTACTCTCCGCTCAAGTACTTCACTTCTAACAGGGTCCACGTTTTCATCCATCTTTTCCTCTTCCGTCCAGTCTCCTGGACAAGGAATCATTTTATTCAAGGATAACTTGTGTATTTTTGCTCTTGATATCTTCCACTCTACTCCATTCTCCTTCTCTCACTGAATTCTTTGTCCCTTCTTCATGACTGACACTATCGCTCAGCTTATTAAAATAATCAGGCTTATCTTATAGGTTTTTTTTTTTGTTTTCACCTTTTTAAGCTTCCTTTACTTTGTGATCCCTCTCACATACTGTCCTCCTGTTCTCATTCTTCTCAGCCAAGCTTCTTGAATGAGTAGTCCTCACATTATCAATTCTCCATTTCCCATTAAACTCTTAACCCCTTAAACTTATTTTTTGAGCATTTTCCATAAAGAATAAATATTTTTGAACACATGATTTAAAAGTTACCTAACATGTTCTAAATTTTCACATCATTTTGAAATTTCCATCTCCCACAATAGAAATATTTTAATGTAATAAACTACTAATTATTTCTCTTGATAGTAACAGTGGAGTCAGCGTTTATAATTTTTCTAGTAAGATTTGGGTGAGTTCTTTTCACATGAAAAAGTTTGCCTATATTTTAAAATAAATTCTCAGTGAAATGAGGCCAGATGTTTTCATTTACCTTTTTTTTGCATTTTTGTCACAATATTAACCTTACCAATGTTAGCTACTTATTGAATATTTATTGTTAATAAGTACATAACTAATAAATTTTAATTATAAGTTTTATGAATAGACAAATAATACTTGTGATGATTGATAATACATTTGATTTCTACTTATTTGCATTTTCTGTTTTGTGGAAGTATATTTCATTAAACAAAAAACATGCAGTCGCCATCAAGATT
>NW_012108953.1:465044-467467 GCF_000951045.1 Mandrillus leucophaeus | reverse complement strand
AGCCATCGAGAGCCCTTTCTTGGTTTCTGGGTCCTTTGATATATCTCCATCAGATTTTCTCTTTAGTTTTTCTTTATTTTCTGTTACTATAATATAGTCTAAGCCTATTTTGTATATTCCCTGCCCCTGCTCTAGAGTTAGCCACTTCTCCAAGGAGGCTTGGTTTCCTTACACAGAGAATGGTATTCGAAACCAAGGTCTGGTCTCTGGATGTGCTCATTGCAACTGCAGTGTCATTGCTTCTAGGCCCTCTCAGTAAATGGAGCTCAGAAATATATGTATATGCACTAACTCATATATACATAGATATCTATTATTATTTCTATATTTAGTTATTTGTATCTATGTTGAACTAAATATGAGTTCATATTGACGTATCCATCTGTAATCCAGCACTAAAAGATTTATTCTTGTCTTCCCCATTTGCTTACTTGTAACTTCCTATTACAACAGTAAGCAACCTTCTTCTGCCAGCCAGTCATACATTACCTATTTGTTCAATCCTAGTATACATGCATAACGGTTTCAGAATTGTTCATCTGTACTGCCATGAGAATCAACTTTATCAACTAGACTGCAGTATGTATATATAGTTCCTTTTGTCTCTACTCTTAGTCTCCACTCATTTCCAAAGATATTTAGGTCAGCACCTTTTCTTTTAATTAATAAATTTTATTTTTAGAGAAGCTTTACGTTTGCAGAAAAATCGAGCAGAAATTACAGAGAACCACCATATGCCTCTTTTCCTGCCTGCTCACTGTTTTCGTGTTATTTCCTATTATTAACATCTTTCCTTAATATGATGCAATTGATTAAAAAAATTGATACATTATTATTAACTAGAGTCCATTGTTTACATAAGGGTTCATTCTTTGTGTTATGCAGTTTTATGAGTTTTGACAAATGTGTAATTTCATATATCCATCATTACAGTATGATATATAATAGTTTCACTACTACTAAAACCCTCTGTGTTTTATCAAGCCAATCTTACTCATTCCCCCAAAACTCTGGCAATGAATGAACTATTTAATGTCTAAGGTTTTGTCTTTTCCAGAGTATCATTAAAAAATGAAATCATGGAGCATATGGTCTTTTTCAAGCTGGTTTCTATCACTTAACACTGTGCATTTAAGGTTCTTCCTGTCTCTTCGAGGCTTGATGACTCATTTATTTTTATTACTAAATAATATTCCATTGTATGGATGGACTATACTTTATCTACTTCCCTATTGAAGGACACCTTAGCTGCTTACAGTTTTGGTGATTATTAACATAGTTACTATAAACATCCCTGCATATAAATTTTCAAGTCAATTGTGTAAAAATCTAGGAGCATATATGGTAAGACTTTAATTTTGGCAGAAACTACCGACCTGTCTTCCAAAGCAGTGGTGCCATTTTCCACCGGCAATGATTGAGACTTTCTGTTGTTCGGTATCCTCAGCAGTAATTGATATTGCCAGATTTTTGGATTACACGCCTGTAATTCTAATGTATGTGTAATATATTTCATTGCTGTTTTAATTTGCAGTTCCTTCATGGCAAATTATGTTGGGTATCTTTTCTCATGTGCTTATTTTTCATTTGCATAACTTCTTTGGGGAGGTGCCCATTCGATCTTTGCCCATTATTCATTGGATTGTTTGCTCTTTTTGTTTAATTTTAATATTTTTTGTATGTTCTAGATATATATATTCTGAATATTCTGGATATTTATCAGGTATGTGATTTCCAAATATTTTCTCCCAGTCTATGGCTTATGTTTTTCATTCTCTTAATAGTGTGTCTTACAGAGTCATTTGTTTTAAAAACGTTGAATTTAATGAGTAATTTAACACTTAAGAATTCAGCATTATTTTTGTACTGGTCTAATGTAAATTTACTCTGTTGACATCTTTCAATTATTCATGTTTTTGTCATCTGTTCAGATGGAGTTAGTCTCCCAACAATATCTTTAGCCCACTTTGATTCAAAATTAAGAGAACTAGGGAGCACCCATCATCATGGAAGACCACAGCATCCTGTGCTTCCCCAGTAATGTCATCATTCCTTTCCTCATAGTACTCATTTGGGAGAATATCGAAGGGGAAAGTTTGTTTTTCTGAGAGTCGTCTCCAGCTACAGTTCCATCAAAGAAAAACAAGAAGCCAGTGAAGTGAAAAGAAAATAGATTCCATACCATTTAAAACGATTGCACTAATTTTATGTAGCGGTAAACATCAATTTATTCAGCAGTAGATTTCAATTATGTTTCTAATTTGCAAATGTTGCCCTCCAGTAGATCTCAAATTAGAGGGCTAAGCACTAAGGAATGGCAAGGCAATGACATTGCAATTAGAGAGTCTTCTAAAATATTCAATTAACTATTTGGGAAGGTAGTAAATGGTTCATATTATTTATCAATAAAAGGCATATATGAC
>NW_012108953.1:457304-458424 GCF_000951045.1 Mandrillus leucophaeus | reverse complement strand
TTTTTAAGTAAGCTTTTTATTTTAGGGTAGTTTTAGATTTACAGAAAAGTTGCAAAGATATTACGGAGACTTGCTATGTGCCCAGCATCCATTTTCCTCTGTTGTTAAGATCTTGTATTATATGGTGTGTTTTTCACAACTAATGTCATAACCAACACCGATACATTGTCACTAAGTAAAGTCCATGCAGTAGTCATATTTATTTAGTCTTTATCTAATGTCATGTTTGCCATTCCAGGATCCTATTTGGTATACCACATTATATTTAATTTTCAAATTTATTCAGATCATGACAGTTTCTCAGGCTTTCTTTGGTTTTGGTGTCTCTAAGGAAGAGTGGTCAGATATTTTGTAGAATGTTCCTCAATTTGGGTTTGTTGGATGTTTTTCTCATGATTGGAGTGGAGATGTGGGTTTTGGGGAGAAAGATACAGAGGTAAAGTATGATTTTTATCACATCATGTCAAGGGCACCTACTATCAATGTGACATCAATGTTGACGTTAAGCTTGATCACATGGTTGAGATAGTGTTTCTCAGGTTTCTGCATGGCAAAGAAACTATTTTTCCACATTTTTCATACTGTACTCTTTGGAAGACAGTCACTATGTTTATCCCACATTTAAGGAGTGGGAGAATTATGCTTCACCTTCTTGAGAGTAAAGTATCTACATAAACTATTTGAAATTCTACACATAAGATTTGTTTATTGCCTCTCATTTATTTGTTTATTTAGTCATATGTTTATATCAGTATGAACTCATAGGTATTTATTTTATACCTTGATTACAATCTAATACTATCTTGTTAATTTTGTTGTTCAAATTGTTCCACCTTTAGCCATCGAGAGCCCTTTCTTGGTTTCTGGGTCCTTTGATATATCTCCATCAGATTTTGTCTTTAGTTTTTCTTTATTTTCTGTTACTATAATATAGTCTAAGCCTATTTTGTATATTCTCTGCCCCTGCTCTAGAGTTAGCCACTTCTCCAAGGAGGCTTGGTTTCCTTACACAGAGAATGGTATTCGAAACCAAGGTCTGGTCTCTGGATGTGCTCATTGCAACTGCAGTGTCATTGCTTCTAGGCCCTCTCAGTAAATGGAGCTCAGAAATATATGTATA
>NW_012108953.1:453427-455759 GCF_000951045.1 Mandrillus leucophaeus | reverse complement strand
TCTAATGTAAATTTACTCTGTTGACATCTTTCAATTATTCATGTTTTTGTCATCTGTTCAGATGGAGTTAGTCTCCCAACAATATCTTTAGCCCACTTTGATTCAAAATTAAGAGAACTAGGGAGCACCCATCATCATGGAAGATCACAGCATCCTGTGCTTCCCCAGTAATGTCATCATTCCTTTCCTCATAGTACTCATTTGGGAGAATATCGAAGGGGAAAGTTTGTTTTTCTGAGAGTCGTCTCCAGCTACAGTTCCATCAAAGAAAAACAAGAAGCCAGTGAAGTGAAAAGAAAATAGATTCCATACCATTTAAAACGATTGCACTAATTTTATGTAGCGGTAAACATCAATTTATTCAGCAGTAGATTTCAATTATGTTTCTAATTTGCAAATGTTGCCCTCCAGTAGATCTCAAATTAGAGGGCTAAGCACTAAGGAATGGCAAGGCAATGACATTGCAATTAGAGAGTCTTCTAAAATATTCAATTAACTATTTGGGAAGGTAGTAAATGGTTCATATTATTTATCAATAAAAGGCATATATGACGTTTGATTTATATGAGATTCATAACAATGCTTCTTTGACTGGTTTTCATTTTCTGTTTTGAAGTTATCTAGTTATATCTGAATCTGCCCTAGGAGGGTTGAGATTTGAATAAGTTTGAAGATTGCCATGGAAAATAATTATTTGGCTACTCTAAAAGACATTACAAGAACTCGTCTAATTCTTATTATAAAGGGATTTGTTGTGTGCAACTGAGCACCACCAGAAATGAGAAAGCCATTTTCTTCATATTCCCAACACTGTGAGAAGATACCCAAAATAGATCCTTATCTAATCCTTTTTAATTTTTTTTTCAGATTCCCCATCATGTTTTGTAGCCTCTCTGATCCAAAAGAAATGTGAGAGTCAGGCAGAACAGTATTTACAGTCACAGTTTAGCTTAAACAATTTGGGAACCTCTCTCTGAGGCTTAGTTTCTACAACTAAAAAGGAAATAGGAAAAATGCATGCCTTATAACGCTATTGCGCAGGCTAATTGAAATAATGGAGATGAAATCTGCACAGCCACCAGGGTAATGTTAGCTTCCCCTTCTTTGCATGTTGAATTTTCTTTCCTTTGGAATATACTCACCATAAGCTTTCATAGTTCATATAGGATGCCAGAGTCATGAACTTAGGGTTCTATTTCATTTCTTTTTAGAAAATACCACATCTCACACACATACGTGGTCTAGCTGCCCTCTTGTCACACTTTCCATGTGCCTACCCTTCATGCAGGAGCTTCCACCCCAAGGGCCCCTCTCCATGGCCTCCACTGCAAGCAAGTTCTGAATGAAGGTCATTACACATTCCAGCATACTTTGAATATCATTTGCATATTTATTTCCATGAAGGTAAGAGTTGTGTCCTATGTGCCTCAGACTATCTAACATCTTCACAATAGGTTCTCAGAAAGTGTTTAGGAATTAATGAAAGGTAGGAAAAGAGGAAGGGAGAGAGGGAAGGAAGGAAGGAAGGAAGAAAGGAAGGGAGGAAGGAAGAAAGGAAGGAAGGAAGGAAGGAAGGAAGGAAGGAAGGAAGGAAGGAAGGGTTGTAGTCTGAAGACATATATGAAGAGCCTTTTCTCCCTTTTGCAAGCACCTACCTAGAGAATAAAGCAAACTTTATTTTTCTTTATTAGATAAGTGGGAACTTAATAAGAAACCTGCAGCACATTAGTGTAAAGGAAGTTCTGTTTAGCTTCCTCTACTAAGCCTAAATGACTCCTTGTGGTTTGTCTTGTTATCACTCTTAATATTTATGGTGAGATCTGGGCAAAACGTCGAAGGCTTTGAATTCTCTGAGCCCTCAAATTTCTTCTTGCACTGCTCTAATAATATAAAACTCTCCAGATTTCTTTTTCACCCTGCAAATGGTCTCAAGCATCGTTTATACATGTGGCTGCTATGAAACAACGCAAGCTTCACTCCACCTGGGCAAGTTTGTTTTGCCAGATATTTAACTTTAATGAAGTCTATTGAATAAAACTTAAATGCCAGAGAAAGGTTTTAAAAATTGCAGATGGGATTCGGGAGGATGTTGGAAAATTCCCCCCTTGACACCGAAAATTTTCCCCAAGCCAGCACTAAAGCTCAGTAGTTTTAGGGAGTGGTGGATTCGATAGGATCCCCAAACTGATCTTTATCAGAAAGTACCACTGAGAACTTGGAAGTGCTCTTCAGAACAAAGGTGGCCAAAGCTGGAGCTGCTTGGGTCCAGGCATCACATGCCAAGGGTCACTTGGTTTCACATTAGGAGTTTCTTAGACCTAGAGCTACCCCA
>NW_012108953.1:450110-452693 GCF_000951045.1 Mandrillus leucophaeus | reverse complement strand
TGTGCTTTGTTTAAAGCTAGTACAATGCCATTTTAGTTAAATCACATTTGCTTTTATGTAATATAACTGTCATGTCAAAACTTTTGTATTATTGTGGAAGTTAGTAAATACAAAAATTGTATTTTCAGAATAAGATGACATAAAACTCATTTTTATTTTATCTTTTGACTTTCCCTAAGTAGGGATCTTCCAGCAAAACACTGAATTTCATTTTTTTCTCTTTAATTTTTCTCAAAGTCATTTGCCTCTCTCTCCCTTCCCTGTATACAAGCACAGACACCTGCCAAAGACAACCAATGAGTCCCTGGCCAGAGTCAGAGGCAACCCAGTCATGAACATTCCTGCTGAAAACCTAGTACTTCAGGGACACGCTTGTCTCCTGCTCTCTCTAGAGGTAGTGAAAAATCCGAAGATGACACACATTGTGAGGTCCCCAGAAATGGAAAAGCTTTGGGTCATTTAATCATCACATGCACGTAAGATATTGTGTGGATTCCTTTAATTGAACTTCTTCATAGAACATTATACTGAATGTTTGCAAATGGGAATGAACCCAAAGCTGTTTACTGGGGCATAATTTTCCCCCAGTACTGATGGACTCACACCAAGTGCAAGTACAAAACACCGACTTGGTACTCCATGCTAGAGGTCTTCTTTAACGTGAGGGTTATATATTATAGATTGCAATACATCTATGGGTGTTTGATGTGTAAACATAAAGAAGTACTGAAAACAACCTTTCAGTCTGTCAGCCAAAAAAAAATCTCAAAAGTTTAGTTCACTGGGATCTTTATTAGACTGGCTAGCAGTGTCTAAAATAAATGTTTCCTTTGTCAATTTTTCAGTGAATTTGTCAAAAACAAATAGAAAGATTTTCAGTGAGCTTTATTCTGTGTGTAAACACAGTGCTATTTATTCATGAGAGAAAACTACTTCATGAAAACCAAATTACTACTGTGCCAACCAATTTTGTCAAAGCTCTCTTAAGGTCTATAAAATTTTTTGCAATGCATTTTGGTTTTAGAAAGATGATGGCAATTCTTTCCTCTAGATGATGTGGAAGTAATAGGCTATGATCTATACGACTACAAGGAAACATAAAGCACAGTTTGACCCTTCCTGGCCACCTCTAGTTTGAATCAATATTGCAACTATTATATAAACAAACATAATCAAATCATTTGGAGTGTTAAGACCCAGAGGATTGCAAAAGGCTCTGTAGGGGGTATAAGGGCTCTTTTGATTCTTTCAGATTGACTGGGAAGCTGCCTCACCTTAATGATGCTAACTCAAACTGAAACCACTCCAAAAGGAGAGAAATAAGATATTAAGAAGCAGATGACCTTTGAATCTATTTACACCTCTGGGCAAAACCAGCAGTGAGGCTGTGAGGAGTTGTGAAGGCTATTTTCTAAAAGGAGTCTTGTGTCACCTGCACCTAACTGAAAACAGAGAGAGCCACAGGAAAGTTTTCACAACATTGGCCTATTTTTCAGGCAAACTCTGCCTCCAAATAAACAAAAATTTATTTTGCTGTGTTTTGTTCCATTTTTCAAGAATGCAATCATCTTATCATCTTTCTGTATTATTGTCTCCAGTAATTAGATCCAGTGTCTTGGGCCTGTCAAAAGCACTGTACTAGTTAGCCATCAAGTCACTTTAATTAAATTCAATAAATAAAGTTGTAAACATTGTTTATGGTTTATCGAAAGTGCAATTGATTGCATACTGAAATATTCAGAAACCTCCAAATAAATCAACCAGTTAGAAAATTCAATATTTTCAGACAGGGCAAATTTATCCTATAAGTACATGCAAAAGTAAAAACTATCCCCTTGTAGTCTTATATGTTCAACTTTATGGAATAAGCCAAAGACTTAGAGGGAAATTTAGAGACGTTCTTTATTCATGAAAGACTAACTTATTCCAGCTTAAATCGCCCACATATTTAGTCTTGAAAGTTTCCCAAATGATTCAAATATCCTTTTAACCTACCCCCATGTCTCATAAAAACAAGACATTCTTCTTAGTTAACTTAAATCCTTTCTTATACAATTATCTCTAACCTTTGGAATGAAGGGAAATTGAGCCCGTAAGTACCATAATGAAAATGCTGTATATCTATCTTGTCCTCTGTTTGTGCAGTATCCAGCTCTTTTGGCTCTACACAGACAGGACTCTTGCTAAGGTCACCACTTACCTGAGTACATGCCCCCAAAATAGACATTTGTTAGTTGATAGAACTAAAGTAAGATCTAATTTCCCAATATCTAATGATATCTTAAATCAGTCTAATTGATCTGTTGACATTATCTTAGCATCTTTAACTGCCTTTCTGGAAAAGATAGCTGAGGTTGAAACCCAAGAGGCTGAGTACTGCCAGCCTCTTCTGAATTCTCCTCTTATTTGATCTTATTGCAGAATTTAACACAAATCACCCTCCCTCTTCTTTTTTTTTAATTGTGCAAGTATTTTTATTTATTTGTTTGCTTATTTATTTATTTATTTTTAAATTTATTTATTTATTATTATTATACTTTAAGTTCTAGGGTACATGTGCATAACGTGCAGGTTTGTTACATA
>NW_012108953.1:447594-449275 GCF_000951045.1 Mandrillus leucophaeus | reverse complement strand
TTTTTTCTACATTCCTTTGGTGATCTCATCACTTCCAATGGCTTCATCAACCAATTGACATTAACTCTTAGATTAATCACATAGGCTTTAGCTTTCCTCCTAAACTCAATACAATCTCCTACTGCTTACCAGAAGTACTAAGAGCCTACCAGGCATCACACCTGACAAGTTTATTTCTTTCCAAACCTGCTGTCTTTATTGGTGACATCACTTTCCATATAATAGAAAGCCCAAACCAAGGACCTCAGAGTCATCTTCATCATCCCTTACTTCTTTACCTTCTAATTATTTGGTAACCAGAATACAGCTGTTATGCTACTAAAATGTCTCTCGGTATATCTTCTCTTCTCTTTCCACTGCCACTGACTTGGTCCTCAGAGTCTCTTATCTGATCTACTCTTATCTGAGCAGGTTACCTCATCATCATTCTTAAACCTATCCACCCTCCTTCTGGCATTTATGCCTCAGAGATCTTTTAAAAGTATAAATCCACCTTGCAAAACAAAAACAGAACCGACAAAATTTCTTTGATGGCTCACTTTTGCCTACAGCTACAGATTCAACTAGCCTGTGGTGAGCACATTACACCCACTAGATACTGTAGTAGTTATCACAGCATGCATTATGTCTAAAGAGCATCACATTGAAGATTAGGAAAGTAGGTTCTCATCCCACATATGGGTCCACACATTTCCTCTCCAGTCCTAAGTTTTACCATTGTAAATGAAAGGATTGTATTAAATGATTTCTATGGGTCTTTCAACCTCAGATAACATTTTCAGAAAGGCAGTTAAATATAGTAAGATAATATCAACAGATCAATTAGACTGCTTTGGGAAATCATTACAGATATTGGGAACTTAATTCTTACTTTAGTTCTATCAACCAACATGTGTCTTTTTGGGGGGCAATCTGTTTTGTGCAGGCAAGCAAGGGATGTAGAAGCATGAACCAGTTCTAAGCACCTAGGAACTTCTGATCTAGTTGTGAAAAAAAAAAAAAAAAAAAAAACAGATTGTGTTACTCACCAGGATATAAAACACTCATAGTCTATACTGCTTAAATCAATGACTGAATCAATCCATAAATAAAGGGAACAAATAAATCTTCTGTGCAGAAGCATCCCAAATCCTCTATGTACATACTTGCCCTCAAGGAGATAGAGCATAACTCTCCAACCATTAAATATGCACTACACATCATGACTTTCCTCCAAAACGTACAAAGTGACCAGATGGGGACTTTTTTTAAAAGAGTAACTTTACAGTGGAGAAACCTGACAAACACTACCTAGGCCAGGTGATCCAGGTTAACATCAACAGTGATAAGTTACATTGACAGTATGTACCCTTGACATGATGTGATAAAAAATTGCCCTTTATTTCTGTGGTTTCCTTCCCCCAAACCCATAACTCTGTTCTAATCATGAGTAAAACAGCACACAAACCCAAACTGTGGGACACTTTACAAGATACCTTACAAGTACTCTTCAAAACACAATCAAGGTCATAACAAGGAAAGTCTCACAAACTATCAGATTGAAGAGGATCCTAAGGAGACATGATGACTAAGTGCTGTGTGTTATCCTGGATGGGATGCTAAAAGACAAAAAAGACATTAGATAAAAACTAAAGATGACCTGGGCACGGTGGTTCATGCCTATAATCCTAGCACTTTGGGA
>NW_012108953.1:445428-447544 GCF_000951045.1 Mandrillus leucophaeus | reverse complement strand
TTTTTTTAAAAGAGTAACTTTACAGTGGAGAAACCTGACAAACACTACCTAGGCCAGGTGATCCAGGTTAACATCAACAGTGATAAGTTACATTGACAGTATGTACCCTTGACATGATGTGATAAAAAATTGCCCTTTATTTCTGTGGTTTCCTTCCCCCAAACCCATAACTCTGTTCTAATCATGAGTAAAACAGCACACAAACCCAAACTGTGGGACACTTTACAAGATACCTTACAAGTACTCTTCAAAACACAATCAAGGTCATAACAAGGAAAGTCTCACAAACTATCAGATTGAAGAGGATCCTAAGGAGACATGATGACTAAGTGCTGTGTGTTATCCTGGATGGGATGCTAAAAGACAAAAAAGACATTAGATAAAAACTAAAGATGACCTGGGCACGGTGGTTCATGCCTATAATCCTAGCACTTTGGGAAGCCAAGGCTGGCAGATCACAAGGTCAAAAGTTTGAGAACAGTCTGGCCAACGGAGTGAAACCCTGTCTTGGTGGTTCCAAGATGGCCGAATAGGAACAGCTCCAGTCTACAGCTCCCAGCATGTGTGACGCAGACGATGGGTGATTTCTGCATTTCCATCTGAGGTACTGGGTTCATCTCACTGGGGCTTGTCAGACAGTGGGTGCAGGACAGTGGGTGCAGCTCACCAAGCATGAGCCGAAGCAGGGTGAGGCATCCCCTCACCCAGGAAGTGCAAGGGGCCAGGTAATTCCCTTTCCTAGCCAAGCAAAGCAGTGACAGATGGCACCTGGAAAATCGGGTCACTCCCACCCTAATACTGCACTTTTCCAAAGGTCTTAGCAAACGGCACTCCAGGAGATTATATCCCGCACCTGGCTCGGAGGGTTCCACGCCCATGGAGCCTTGCTCATTGCTAGCACAGCAGTCTGAGATTGAACTGCAAGGCGGCAGCTAGGCTTGGGGAGGGGGGTCCGCCATTGCTGAGGCTTGAGTAGGTAAACAAAGCAGCCAGGAAGCTCGAACCGGGTGGAGCCCACCGCAGCTCAAAGAGGCCTGCTTGCCTCTGCAGACTCCACCTGTGGGGGCAGGGCATAGCTGAACAAAAGGCAGCAGAAACCTCTGCAGACTTAAAGGTCCCTGTCTGACAGCTTTGAAGAGAGTAGTGGTTCTCCCAGTACAGAGCTTGAGATCTGAGAATGGACAGACTGCTTCCTCAAGTGGGTCCCTGACCTCTCAGTAGCCTAAATGGGAGGCATCCCCCAGTAGGGGTAGACTAACACTTCACACGGCCGGGTACCCCTCTGAGAGGAAACTTCCAGAGAAATGATCAGGCAGCAACATTTTCTGTTCAGCAATATTCGCTATTCCACAGCCTCTGCTGCTGATACCCAGGCAAACAGGGTCTGGAGTGGACCTCCAGAAAACTCCAACTGATGTGCAGCTGAGGGTCCTGACTATTAGAAGGAAAACTAACAAACAGAAAGGACATCCACACCAAAACCTCATCTGTATGTCACCATCATCAAAGACCAAAAGTAGATAAAACCACAAAGACAGGGCAAAAAACAGAGCAGAAAAACTGAAAATTCTAAAATTCAGAGAGCCTCTCCTCCTCCAAAAGAACACAGCTCATCACCAGCAACAGAACAAAGCTGGATGGAGAATGACTTCGACGAGTTGAGAGAAGAAGGTTTCAGATGATCAAACTTCCCCGAGCTAAAGGAGGAAATTCGAACCCAATGCAAAGAAGTTAAAAACCTTGAAAAAAGATTAGACGAATGGATAACTAGAATAACCAATGTAGGAAGTCCTTAAAAGACCTGATGGAGCTGAAAACCATGGCACGAGAACTACATAACAAATGCACAAGCTTCAGTAGCTGATTTGAGCAACTGGAAGAAACTGTATCAGAATGGAAGATCAAATGAACGAAATGAATGAAATGAAGTGAGAAGAGAAGAGAAGCTTAGAGGAAAAAAGAATATAAAAGAAACTAACAAAGCCTCCAAGAAATATGAGACTATGTTAAAAGACCAAATGTACATCTGATTGGTGTACCTGAAAGTGATGGGGAGAATGGAACCAAGTTGGAAAACACTCTTCAGGATATTATCCAGGAGAACTTCCCCAACCTA
>NW_012108953.1:442791-444798 GCF_000951045.1 Mandrillus leucophaeus | reverse complement strand
TGGGGGGTTGGGGGAGGGATAGCATTAGGAGATATACCTAATACAAATGATGAGTTAACGGGTGCAGCACACCAATATGGCACATGTATACATATGTAACAAACCTGCACATTGTGCACATGTACCCTAGAACTTAAAGTATAATAATAATAAAAAAGAAACCCCGTCTCTACTAAAAATTCAAAAAATTAGCTGGGCATGGTGGTGGGCACCTGTAATCCCAGCTACTTGGAAGGCTGAGGCAGGAGAATCGCGTGAACCCAGGAGGTGAAGGTTTCAGTGAACCAAGATCACACCATTGCACTCCAGCTGGGGCAACAGTGCGAGACTCCATCTCAAAAAAAAACATAACAAAAAAGCAAACAAAAAAAAGATATCTTAGCAAATTTCAAGTATATAATTGTTATCAACTATAATCACTATGCTGTACATTAGGTCTCCAGGACTGATTCATCTTATAAATTTATAACTGCAGGTGTATGCCCGTTGACCAACATCCCCCCTTTAGCAAAGATCTACACTCTTGCCAAGATCTACTCTTTGTACCGACAGAGTAGATCTCAAGTCTTCTCACCACACATGCACACACACACACAAAATGGTAATTAGGTGAGGCAATAAATATGTTAGCTTAATTGTAGTATCATTTTACAATGTATATGTATACCAAGAGATCACTTTGTATACCTTGAATATAATTTTTATTTGTCAGTCATATCTCAATAAATTTGAGAGAAAACAGAAAAAAATGAAATCTAACCTTAGTATGGACTTGTATTGATAATACTGTGCTATCAGTTCATTAATTGTGACAAATGTCCCATATTATGTGTAATGTTAATAACAGCAGAAACCAGTTATGGGGTATATGCCTGTCTATACTAGCTTCTCAATTTTTTGTAAATCTAAAACTATTCTAAAATTAAAACCTTATTTTAAAAACCGAGCATTCATTCATTTAACAGACATTTTTTAACGTTCATATTATTACAACCACTTTGCCATGCACCAAGGACAAAGAAATAAATGGCATGGAGCATCCTATATGATTTAGACCAGTGACTGACTGCAATGGTGTATTAGTCCATTTTCACAGTGCTGAAAAAGACATACCTGAGACTGGGCAATTTACAAGAGAATGAGGTTTAATTGGACTCACAGTTCCACAAGGCTGGGGAGGCCTCACAATCATGGCAGAAGGCAAGGAGGAACAAGTCACATCTTACATGGATGGCAGCAGGCAAAAAAAGAGCTTGTGCAGGGAAACTCCCATTTTTAAAACCATCAGATCTTGTGAGACATATTCACCATCACAAGAACAGCTCAGGAAAGACTCATCCCCCGCCCATAATTCAATCACCTCCCACCTCATGTGGGAATCGTGGGAGTTATAACACAAGATGAGATTTGGGTGGGGACAGAGCCAAATCATATCAAATGGTAATTGAGAGGAAGGTGAGGTCACTTCTGGCTGGGTGTTGTAGGGGAATACTGGAGAGGAAGGAGTTAAGGGTAGGCTACATCTACTTTACAATATATGGGTGAGTTTTACTTATGCCTACAAGGCAAGGAAATTTCCCTGGGTAAATAGAAAAAAATAAAAATAGAATAATCAAGCGAAACAAACTCTGCACAGATCATACAAGTGGGAAAAAGTACTAAGGTTCTCTATAGAAGTGTCCCTCAGCAGCTGGTACACAACACAGTCGATGAGTGGTTTAGATCAGTGTTCACAAATATTGAATGTTTGTGTCCTCCCCCCAAAAAGTTATATGTTGAAGACCTAACTCCTAATGTGATGTATGTGGAGGTGGGGCCTTTGGAAGATAATTAGATTTAAATAAATCCATGGGCGAGGAGGAGGAAAAGGAGAGGAAGAGGAGGAAGAGGAGGAGGACTAGGAGGAAAAAGAAGAAGAAGAAGGAGAAGGAGGAGGAGGAGGAAGAAGAAGAAGAAGAAGAAGAAGAGGAGGAGGAGGAGGAGGAAGAGGAGGAGGAAGAAGAGGAA
>NW_012108953.1:435251-442595 GCF_000951045.1 Mandrillus leucophaeus | reverse complement strand
AAGGAAGGAAGGAAGGAAGGAAGGAAGGAAGGAAGGAAGGAAGGAAGGAAGGAGAAAAAGAAACCAGGTCTCTCTTTTTCTCTTCCATGTTAGGACACAGCAAGACACAGCCATCTGCAAGGCAGGAAAAGGACCATCACACCATCACCAAGAACCTGACCACTCTGGCACCCTGATCTTGAGCTTCTCAACCTCCAGAACTATGACAAATAAATGACTATTGTTTAAGCCAGCCAGCATATTTTGTTATGGTACTCAAGGAAGACTAAATGATCAGTCAGCTGCCTACCAGCAATGCTCATCACAAAATCCTTATGTTACGAGTGTCTTGGTTTTTACGTCAGTTGGTAGAACAATATTCCTTATGTCCCCTGTAAAAGTCTTTTAACTTATAATACACCCATGTTATAACATTGCCTGAATAGTATCACAAAGCAAAATCATCATGTTTGTCACTCCCCACAAAGAAGGTGAAACAATTAGACAGGAAGCATGTTTGCTGCTAAGGAGGCCAGCCCTGGGAGTGAAGGACCTGTCATTAAGTGCCTAAGATTCCCAATTATTAAGTAAGAGATATAGAATGAGAATCTACTTTTCTTACCTCCACTGTGATGTTGTTTTTTATGTTTTTGTTTTTTCAAAAACTTTTATTTTGGGTTCAAGGGTACATGTGCAGTTTTGATATATAGGTAAATTGCCTGTTACAGGGTTTTGGTGTGCAGATTTCATCATCCAGGAAATAAACATAGTACTCCATGGGTAGCTTTCCTATCCTCACCCTGATCTCACCCTCCACCCTCAACTAGGCCCCGTTATCTATTGTTCCCTTCTTTGTGTTCATGTGTACTCAATATTTACCTCCCACCTATAAGTGAGAACATGCAGTATTTGGTTTTCTGTTTGTGTGTTAATTTGCTTGGGATAATGGCCTCGAACTCTATCCACATTGCTACAAAGGACATTATCTCTTTCTTTTTTATGGCTGTGTAGTATTCCATGGTGTACATGTGCCACGTTTTCTTTATCCAGTCTACTGTTGATGAGCATTTAGGCTGATTCTGTGCCTTTGCTATTGTGAATGGTGCTGTGATAAACATATGTGTGCATGTCTTTATTGTAGAACAATTTATATTCCTTTAGGAATATACCTAATAATGTGATTGCTGGGTTAAATGGTAGTTCTGTTTTGATTTCTTTGAGAAATCACCAAACTGCTTTCCACATTGGCTGAACTAATTTACACTCCCACTAGCAGTGTATAAGCATTCACTTTTCTCTGCAACCTCACTATCATCTGTTATTTTTTGACTTTTCAGTAATAGCCATTCTGACTAGTGTGAGGTATTATCTCATTGTGATTTTGATTTGCATATCTCTAATGCCTAGTGATGTTGCGTATTTTTTCATATGCTTGTTGGCTGCATGTTTGTCTTCTTTTGAAAAGTGTCTCTTCATGTCCTTTGCCCATCTTGTAATGGGGTTATTTGTTTTTAGCTTGTTAGTTTGTTTATAGTCAGGTTCTTTATGGATTCCTGGATATTAGACCTTTTCCACATGTATAACTTGCAAATATTTTCTCCCATTCTGTAGGTTGTCTGTTTACTCTGTTGATAGTTTCTTTTGCTGTGCAGGAGCTCTTAAGTTGAATTAGATCCCATTTGTCAATTTTTGTTTTGTTGTAATTGCTTTTGGAGTCTTCATCATGAAATCTTCGCCAGGGCCAATGTATAGAATGGTATTTCCTAGGTTATCTTGCAGAACTTTTATAGTTTTAGGTTTTACATTTAAGTATTTAATTCATCTTGGGTTGAGCTTTGTATATGGTATAAGGAAAGAGTCCAGTTTCAGTCTTCTGCATATGGCTAGCCAGTTATCCCAGCACCATTTATTGAACAGGGGGTCCTTTCTACATTACTTGTTTTTGTCGACTTTGTTGAAGATCAGATGGTTGTAGGTGTGCGGCTTTATTTATGCCCATAAATATCTCCCTTTATTTATGCTGGTAATGGTCTTTCTTTTCCATGTTTAGCACTCCCTTAGGAGCCTCTTGTAAGGCAGGTCTGATGGTTATGAATTCTTTTAGAATTTGCTTGTCTGCAAAATGATCTTATTTCTCCTTCACCTGTGAAGCTTAGTTTGGCTGGATATGAAATTTTTTGGTTGGAATTACTTTTCTTTAAGAATTCTCAGTATAGGTCCTCAATCTCTTCCAGCTTATAGAATTTCTGCTGAAAGGTCTGCTGATGGATTTCCCTTTGTAGGTAACCTGCCCCTTCTCTCTAATTACCTTTAACATTTTTTCTTTCATTTTGGCATTAGAGAATATGATGACTATGTGTCTTGGGGATAGTCATCTTGTATAGAATCTCACAGAGATTCTCTGCATTTCCTGAGTTTGAATATTGGCCTCTCTAGTGAGGTTGGAGAAATTTCCATGGATGATATTCTAAAATATGTTTTCCAGTTGTTTTCTTTCTCTCCCTCTCTTTCAGAGATGTCAATGAATTATATATTTTGTCTCTTTATATAATTCCATATTTCTCAGAAATTTTGTTCATTCTTATATTGTTTTATCTTTATTTCCATCTGATTGACTATTTTGGAGAACCAGTCTTCAAGTTCTGAGATTCTTTTCCCAACTTGGTCCATTCTGCTGTTAATACCTGTGATCGAATTCTGAAATTCTTGAAGCAAGTTTTTCAGCTCTAACAGCTTTGTTATTTCTTAAAGTCTAAAATGTGTCTTTCAGCTCCTATGTCATTTTATTGTGTTCCTTAGATTTCTTGGACTAGGTTTCAACTTCCTCTTGAATCTCAATGATCTTCATTCCTATCCATATTCTGAATTCTATTTCTGTCATTTCAGCCATTTTGGCCTAGTTAAAAACCAATGCTGGGGAACTAGTGCAGTTGTTTGGCACTCAGAAGACGCTCTGGCTTTTTGAGTTGCCAGAGTTCTTGTGCTGGATCTTTCTTATCTGTGTGGGCTGAAATTCCTTCAGTCTTTGAAGATGCTATCCTTTGGATGGGATTTTTTGCTTTAATCTCTTTGATTCTCCCTTCCTCAGTGTTCACTGGGAGTCAGAAACAAATCCTGGCGCTTGGTAGCCCCTGTTGGGTTCCTCATTTCCTCCCACTTCAGCCTAGCATCTGTATCCTCCCTCCATCCATTCTTGATGCCTTCCTTCTGAATATCTGCTTGGAGTGTGTGTGGCAGTATTCCCAGTGTCCCAGCTGGGAGGTCCTTCTGGCTGTGACTAGTGAGCCATTTTTCTCTTATTCTTTGTGATGCTCTTTGGGTAAAATCATTAAATGCATTTGCCCTCTTTCCTCCCTCATCACCAGCCATTCTACCATCAATCTCATCCAGATATTATGGCAATATCAGGGGTGAAACAAACAAACAAACAAAAAAACAAATTAAGAATTAGTAATGCTAGAAGAGTTTGGTTTCCAGGCACACTGGGATGTCAGAATTTGACATGAGAAACAAGAGCCCAATGATTTGAAATCAGCCTGAAAAGCTGAATAAGGTTATCCACTTGCCCAGCACAGTTTTCTGAAGGTAGGTGAACTTGGGCTTGAGAAAGTTTGTCATCAAAATCTAAAGTAAATTATGTTTAATACACAAGCTTAAAGGCATAAACATGGGTTCCAGGCAATATTTGAAGGCAAGTGGTATGAAAACATTGTCATTCAGTGCAGAAAAACAGGAAGTGGAAACCAACCAACTGAGATCTGGGCTAGAGTATGGCGAGGACAAAGTCCATGTTTCTCAGGGAGATGATCAGCAGGACCAGAGAAGGCAAGAGCACTATCCAAGCACACTAGAGTTGAATCAGCCTTCCAGTTTCTGTAGGAGAACTGAAATACTAAACCAGAACCTGAGACCAGACCAGGATTAGTGAAGGCCATGCTCTGTGAAGATGCAGGTGTAAGTTTACTTCAGTCACAGTAAATATCAGACTACATAAATATGGCTAACCCTGGACTCTGCCTATTGCTGGAGGTCCAGAGTTAGCTGGAAACCCTTGAGTTCTCTGGTCTGTTCAGCACAGATCAGATGCTTGGTAGGGCCAAGCCTAGGGAAAGAGGCTTTCTCTATCCACAACTGAGCAAGGCTAGAGAAGTCAAGGGCTAGCAAACAGGGCCTGTAACTGCACAAGAGAAGGATGAATCCTAAGCAGACAAAATGAATTAAGTTAGAAAGTTTCTGTGGCCAGGCATAACTATAGTTCTCCTTAAGTACCCACTCCTATGGAAGAAACTTACATGAATGAATATACAGTAATATTTGGGCAAATAAAGATACAAGCCAGATTTTCAAAAAAAAAATATGTGTCCTGAGTATCTCCTGCTGAACAGATGGTACCATTTGCAAAACATTCAGTCTTACGAGAAGGGAAGGGAGAAGATCAATTTCTTTCATCATATAAAGGGAACTACAGAAAAGTGAGGGAGGACACATAGCTACCCTCTGATTTTAGTCACAGAGCCTTGTTGTTTAGAACACTTTTTTTAAAAAATGCCCTCAAAAAAGAGATTTCCCATCCATATATCTAGTAGATTGTACTCTGTGTTAAAGTATCAAATGAAATCCAACAACCTGAGGGCTCATTCAGTTCTTTTAAAGTCAACCCAAACACAATTATTTTTCAGGTCCCCACAGCGATTTATCCGGAAGGAATATTCCCTTGACTGAAAGTAAAATGTTCACCCCTGTGTGTCTAATTAGGTTTTCCAGGGCACCCGGCAGACAGTGGCAACAGCCATGCTGTGCAAGTGAAATTAAGAATCAGATCATTGTCTAGCAAGTGAGAAGTGTATCTGGCCAATCAAGAGAGTACTTTTGTTCCCACACATTCTAACTTTTTCAGTAGACACTCTTCATTATATTCCCTAAAGAACAATTCTTTTAAAAATTGGGTTATATGAGACTGGAATGGTAGTGTGAGCCAAGGAATGGCAAGGCTGCTGGTAGGGCAAAACCAGGGATGGGCAGGACATAAATTTTTGATCAATCCCCCAGTGAGGAGCAATGATGGCAGCTGTCATCTCATGCCCCTTCTGCTGAAAGTGCCTGGAAGGCACAGAGGATATCAGGGAGGTCACAGCAGCTCCTTGAAAACAGACCAGTTCTAGATGTTGTCCTAAAGTACCTTATATGTTACTTTGCAACTCAAGGACTTTCTTTACTTTTCATTTTTTTCACTGTGAAATAATTTTTTGTGAACTCATTTTTTTTATTAGCTCAGTTTGAAGACTTGTTCATTTTAAAGATTAAAGATATGAGCACTGGAGACTGCAGTGAAATGCTCTACTGCTGGTGCCTTCTGCTTTTCCCAATATATAGTGGTCAAATGTGTTCACATTTCTGAAAAGGAGTGCATCCTGGAAAGGGATTGGAGAAGGATGATTTACTAGAGGGGGTAAAATAATTCCAGGCACATGGATTTATACCAGAACATCTGCTTTACAGACCCTCTCCATAGAAAGCTAGAGAGTCTTGAAAATAAGAACACAAACTCTCAGTTTGATGAAGAAGACACTTAAGCAGCTGTAGCTTAGGTATGCTTTTGTCTTTGCTTTTGTTTTTCCCAAGGGATATAGAAAATAAAGAGAAAATCTAGCCTGTTCATCAACAAAAGAAACATCTACTGACCTATCTGCTGTCTAAAGCATTAGTTCTGCGCCTCTCCAATTACCTGTGCATATTGCATATTTACTTCTCTTGCCTCTGCTCTTTAAGAACAGGAATCTCTTCTGGGAGAGATGAAGACATTTCTGATTCTGAGGAATATGTGCCAACTCCCCCAGCTAAGGACCTTGGAAAAGACACAATAAACGTTTGCTCCCTTATGGCCTATCACTCAATATTGTTCAGTCTCCCAGAAATGAAAGACTTAGATGCACTCATGGCATGCAAAACCTTGGATTTTGTCTTCTTGTGTTAGTATCTGTAAATCTGAGAAAGCCTAACAATTATTTATTTCCAAAAGAATATTTAATTCTAATTTCCCATTAATATATACAAATATGATATTTACTTTGAAAGAGAGCTTCAAAGCTATAGGAATGAATAATATGAGTTCTTAAAATACATAATAGAGTTATGGATAATACTTATTTTCATAAATGTATATTATAACGTAAGTCATTTTTAAGCCTATTTGCAATCTAATTTCCTCAATAGTTTACTCAATAGATTAATTAGCGAATCTCATCTCCTAAAATTAGATTTTAGTTTCCATCTCTTTAAGAGAAGAAGATGAATAATATAGACATTGATTTCCAAATTTGTTGATTTCAAGGAGAGTGAGATGCAGACAGGACCTTAATTTTCACATAATTGATTTTTAAACAACCCATTTCTACAAATAATTTTTGATAAAAGATTCATTAAATTACATGAAAATAGTACTGACTCATTAGCATAAAATATGGCGTATAGGATATTTTGCAGCCTTAGGTTGTCATTATTCCCATCAAGACAAAATTTTTAAAATAAATTCTCAACACCATTGCAGAGTCACATAACTTCTGATCCAATAAACATTTACTCTAAATGCTAGAGGGGAAAATCTCTGCCCAGATAGTTTGGAAAAAGTAGCATTTTTTTGCTATTTACTATGTGAGAAAAGCAGAAGGAAATGGGGACATAGAAGAGGAAAAAAGGATCAGGAGTGGAGAATCTTCCCTGGATTGCTGTAGGGCCAGTCTCTTTTAAACTCAAAAACTCCATGACTCTTAGAGGCATTACAGTGGCCTATTTATTTATTTATTTATTTATTATACTTTAAGTTCTGGGATACATGTGCAGAATGTGCAGGTTTGTTACATAGGTATACACGTGCCATGGTGGTTTGCTGCAGCAATCAACCTGTCATCTATATTAGGTATTTCTCCTAATGCTCTTCCTCCCATAGCCCCTACCTGCCGGCCATGGTGTGTGACATTCCCCTCCCTGTTTCTACATGTTCTCATTGTTCAACTCCCACTCATGAGTGAGAACATGTGGTGTTTAGTTTTCTGTTAGTTTGCAGAGTATGATGGTTTCCAGATTCATCCATGTCCCTGCAAAGGACATGAACTCATCCTTTTTTATGGCTGCATAGTATTCCATGGTGCATATGTGCCACATTTTCTTTATCCAGTCTATCATTGATGGGCATTTGTTAAGTCACTCAGATATACACCTGCTCTCTCAGTAACTGGCCCCCAACCCAGTTTTAAAATAATGTCTGTTTTCTGATTCTTTCCCTCCCTTAAGTTGCTGTCGTGGATTTCTAATGTAGCAGTAAATAATCTGATATACCCATTTCCATCAAGTACTATGAATTAGGTT
>NW_012108953.1:420411-435021 GCF_000951045.1 Mandrillus leucophaeus | reverse complement strand
AAGAAAGAAAGAAAGAAAGAAAGAAAGAAAGAAAGAAAGAAAGAAAGAAAGAAAGAAAAAAGAAAGAAGAAAGAAAGAAAGAAAAAGGAGAGAGGGAAGGAGGGAAGAAGGAAGGAAAGAGGTCTCCAAAATCTCTCTCTCTCTCTCTTTATATATATATATATATATATATAGTGTGTGTGTGTGTGTGTGTGTTCACGTGCATGTGTGTTGGTGAGATTCCAGAAATTACGAAGGTGAGGTAGATATGCAAAGAGTTTGTGTTGATGGGGGATAGAGTTTCAGGGAAATATTAGGTTTCTTTTTTGATATTTCCTATGCACTCCAAGTAGATGGTGGCTCATTTTGCTTAACCTTGCTGTGACTCTGGGACACGACTTTTCCCTAACACAATTGGATTATTCTTTTACCGTTCGCTAGCTATTTCTTTAGGAGATATCTGAGGTACACTTAGCTCAGTTGCTTAGCTCTTTCAGTAACTGGGATATAGAAAAAAGAATTCTGATCTTGCCATCAGAAAACCTGAATTATTTCTATTACCAACTCTGTGACCTTGGTGAGTTACCTAAATCCTTCTGAGTCTCAAAACTAGTTTCTGTAAAATTCTTAAAATAAGACCTACCTCATAGGTTGTGTGTGCCATACCAGCTGTGAAACTGGAGGTCATGAGGTATACAGTCTAAAGCAGACAAATTAATTTCAACTCAAGGAACACATCTAGTTAAATTACAACAACTACCTGTAAAGCTTAGAAGGAATGTGGGCCATGGCCAAGTCCAGGAGTGGGAATATGAGTGACACATAAGTGCTATCCCTGATATCAGGTATTATTTATTATTTAACTTTCAAAAGACTATCTCAGGTGTCATCTCATTCCTTCATGACTGATCAAACCTAATCAGTCCGCTCCCTTACTATAATAGAGAAGTCAGATCTATAAGTTTACTTACTCGATGAGAAGCTGTTTAAATAAAAATATAAATAAGTGTAAACAGTACTATGTTTCACCATCTTTTTTATTCTTCAAACGCAGATAGTCTATGGAATAAAAAAAGACCAATCAAAGACATCTAGCAAAATTCTTCTTAAGATGAAAAAAAGTTTTTAATACTTCAATCTGTGGTTTTTGTTCTTTATGGGCAGAGGGCAACATCTGACATTATTTTCCTTTTTCACAGTCAATATGACTATTTGATTCAAAGAGAGGACTCAAGTGCAGTAGAATAAAGATGCTAGAGAAATAAAGAAGGAAGTTTCAAATTAAAGAAGAATGGAGTGGAGATGGGGAGGAAATGCAGATCAAAGTGACAGGGTTGAGGGGAGAAGAAGGGACAAAAGAAATGGCAGATAAGAGCAGAAAGACCAAAGCCAGGGTGAAATGCAGTGAAAAGGAAAGAAGTCAGAAGGAAATATGTTTTCATTTATACTACTCCGGAAGAGTATTTTAAAAGGAATATGATGTCACTTCCATGTCGGTATAGCAAAGATATTTCATAACACATAATTGTATTTCTTTTTGTCCATCAGGACCAAATTATTGCCTTCTCTAGAATTAATTTTTCTACTTTTTAGCAGAGTTTCAGAGAAATACTAAAATGATTTCATTTTTTAAGAACTCATGGTTTACTTATGGCGCCTTTAAGAACATTCCCATCATAAATATAAACAAATCTAATCTTACTCTCACAATGTGTATCCCATGAAGATATTTACTTCCAAATTTAAATTTAGTCACTGAAATAGATGTACCACACAAAGGAGAATCAGTGCCAAACCTAATCTCACACTTTTAAGAATCATAAATCTTTACTTTTTAAATGAACATTCAAGCAACAATGATGTCCCTGACACAGAAGGAATGCTATGTTAAGATATTGCATTCCTTGACAAGTTTGCAAGTATGAACATAACACTTGTGGTGGATCTTACTAGTGATATAACAGGAATTTGCAGTTACTTTTAGTTTTAGTTTTATTTGCATTTGAACATTACAATAGATTGGCATTTTGGAATTTGTCTAGACTATAAAATTTTGCTTAGGAAAGTATAGATATGTTTCCCTTGCCCCGAAGGATGAATTCCTACTATACTCCGTGATTGCATCTTGCAAACGAATCTTTATAAAGGAAGTCTCTCTGCATATGTCTATGTCTCACACAGTCAGCTCAGTATATGTGACCATCTCAGTCCTCAGTCTGCCTCTCAGGCAGTTCCCTAAGAGCATCCCACAGGCATTACTCAACTAGTAACAGATTTTGCTAGATTGTTTCACTTCCCAGGAGTGAGATTCAACATGATACGTGATCTGACTCATGTAATAGGTCTACAAATTTTTAATTAAAATGTGACTTATGAAACAGTGCAAACATTCAGTATAGGTCAAAGGCTTAGCAAACTATATATTCATTAGCTGGAATATTATACAGCCATCACAAATTATATTTAAACACATTTTTAAAGGTATAATAATAATTTTTTAAAAATCAGTATTCAAAATTGTGTATATACCATAATTGCATATATAGTGGGAAAAATAAAATTAAGCTTGTATAATAATAAAACTAAGCATGTGTAAAAAGAAATATACTGTAACTGTGACTAAGTAGCTGGACTGTCGTGATTTTTTAAATCTATATTTCCATTTATTTTCAACATTTACTTTAATGACGTTATGCTGCTTTAATAATGAATATGCTTGTATTTCAAAGTATTTAACAAAAAGGCCAATTTTGCTCTTGTTTTTCCTCTTAAATTTATTTTTTCCTCTTAAATTTATTTTTTCCTTTTTTTTTTTTTTTTTTCCTAATGAGAGAGGATCAAGGCAAAGCATAGCAAAGGTCCAAAACAGGAAGATTCAAGTTGGGGACCTAGGATCAGATATGGAAGCTGCCACAAAGAGATAAGAGAGAAAGTAAGCAAGTAAGCACAGCTGCAGGTTTATCGTTATAGGTCAAAGTTACAAACTGAGATTAGCCCACAAAGAGATAGAAAGAGGAAAAGAAGCTTAGCTCTAAGACCAGAAAGGGAGGAAAGGAAGAGGAGGCAAAACCCTGGTATATCATGGGACATCTCATATGTAACTCATTGAGTCTTCATATTTTCTTTCTTTCTTCATATTTTTTTCATGAACTTTGGAAAGAGCTAAGAATCAGCCAGGACTTTAAACTTTGGAGAGAACTAAGAACGAGCCAAAACGTACGACCCTTTAATCATTCAGTATAAATTCCTCCAGGGCCAAGCACCATCTCTGGCACCGGGGATGCAACAATGAACAAAAGAGGATAGCCCCACGCTCCTGCGGTTGATAGTCTTGATGGGGAGAGCTGACAAAAACATAGAAAAATTAATCAGCTAGTTAGCTAGCTAGTGTCAGAAATGAATAAGGGCATGAAGACAATAAGATAGGATCATATGACCAGGAAGTGTATTTCCCACAGCCAGGGCAGGACTTTTTAAAGTGGTAACATCTGAATTGAAGCATGATGATACAAAAACCAGTAAAGACCTGAGGGAGGGATGTTACAGCTTTAGAGGACAATCTCACATCAAGCCAGCTCCTGCAGAACACAAGAACCTCAGTGAAAAGAGATAAACCAAGGCAGGGAGTCTCTGTTAAAGAAGACGAGGAGGACACTTGGTCTCATCTCAGCTCTGGGTGAAAGAAAGTGGGAGGTTGAAAGGTTTCCCTGAAAATTTATATTTAGAAACCTGAACTCACATGGGTTATAGCCAGAATATACACTACTAGTAGAGTGGGGAGGATACAAAGCTTAAAATTTAGTTTGAACTTAGTATTTACTTTTCATAAGCAAAAGAAAATCATCTTTAGAGGAAAGCAGCTTAAAACTGGTCCTCAAAAAAACTCCTACAGGTTATGTTCAATAAAACATGTGTTCACAGAAAACAAAAACAACAGACTCAGAAAGACTGCCAATATTAGGATTATCAAATGGGTAGCCTAAATAATTATGCTTAATGTGGTTATAAAAATTAAAGTATCTGTCTCAAGTATTATAGAAACAGTAGACTGAAAATAATGAAACATACTTGGGAAAGAATTAAATAAAGCTTCTAGAAAAAATCAAATAAATATTTTAAAAACTGAAATTAGAAAATCAACAAATAGATTAAAGAGCAGATTAGGCACAAATGGGAAAACACATATAAAAGTACTTTTTAGAGTATATATAAAGTACTCAACAAAATTAGGGATTAATAGAATTATGCATGTAAAGCTGGCTATCCCAGATTTCTACCAATAGAATGTTAGAGAAGAGAGTATTCCTGGAGGTTAGCTTATCAAGCATTCTCTCAGAACAAAAATTCTCCCTGAAGGCTCCTTTTATTCAGAGTGTGAGCTCCAAGACAGAAGGGACCAGTGTGACTTATTCACCAGCAGATCTCCAGCACTGGAAATAGTTGTTGGTTAAGTGTTCAATATACATTTGTTAACTGAATGAGTGAATAAATGAATAATGACATATTTAATAATAGTTGGTAGAAATCCTACAATGATATTTGGAGATTTTAGTCTAATTCTGGGAATACACATCTCTAAAACATCTGGTTTTAAAAAGTGAAAGACTCAGCCCACTAGAAAATAATTTTTGTACTCAATGCCAAATGCCAAGAGATTGACATATAGAGATTTGAGTTTCTGTATATCACTGAATGGTTTGACAGTGGTTTTCTCTTCTTATGCCCTTATTTAGATGTTGTGCTGACAAAATTCAAGCAATACTCCACCTCCACAATCTGTTTCATCTCCCACACTCCCTGCACATTTTGAGATACTGAATTTAAAATTTGTAAATCCCAGTGAATGAGGCTCTGATGCAGTCTTCGGAATTTGAAAACTCCTTATCAATCCTAGCAGATTAGCCCAAGCTTATCTTTAATGTAGCGTATCAGTTGAGGAGATGACAGGGAAAATAATAAGTAAACAATTTTCACTGCTAAATCTTTTTCAGTTCATGACACATTGTATATTACATGCCTACTCTCCTCTGTCCACTATTAGTTTTTTTCTGGTGCTCAGGTGGATGTGATTCCATCAGTACAAATTAGCTGAAAACCCAGTCATTACATCTACATGGCAATCCACAGATTCACAAATATGATGCCATCTCCACAGGATTAACTTTATGCTGGGCCTTTCATCTACAAGGCCACCCACAAGTTACAAAAGGAGGCAAAATGGTAGCTCTCTGCATATGTATAATGGAGTCTCAGTGCTCCTGCTTTTAAGCAGAGTCATTTCTATTCACACGAATGGAATAGATTTTCTGAAATGGATAGAATCCTAGAAAAATGACATAACAACCAGGTTCTGCAAATCAGCTGTAATCGTTATATCCTGAAAACCTAATTGAACTAAAAAACTCAAGAGTGATAACCAGAAATCAGGTATGTATGACAAACTTGTAACTAAATTACTAAAAGGTTGGCATTGCCATTTTTTCATGCACAGCTATAAATGCCTATGCAAGAAGTCTTACACAGTGTTTCACTCTTTTCTAAATGCTACAAGCTGAAGAATACTATCTCCTTCCTGCATAGAATGTTATGGAAGAAAGAACAGGTAGTCTAAAGTCCAAGGAATAGTTTTTCAAAGACCTCTGAGATTTAAACCAATTCCTACAGAACATTACCTAAATTTTCATTCTTTACTCACCCACAGCCCAGTTGCCTCACACAGTTTGAAATGTGATTGCCAGTTAAGAAAAGCTTCAGTCCATTTGTATTCGGTTCAGAGACATTTTTAATAGTGTTTACAGTCTCAAACACTGTGTGGACAAGTGCTGGAGAGAACCAGCATGTGCCGCTTTCTCCAGCAACAGGTACCAGAAAATGCCTGCAGGCACAGGGGTGAAATATCCTCTCTTGAAAGAAAAAATAAGTGTTGTGGGACAATCTTTCAACAAGATTCTCAGTGTTATACTATGAAGCAAATAAGAAACCTGGTTTGCAAGCATAAGTTTCCAAGCATCTTTCACAGCTATATGGCATAAACTTCCACAATGTGGTATAAGAATGTGCTGTTTCAGATATTAATGACTTTGTAACTGCATGCAAAGGGACGAGTATGTATACATTGGAGGCAGGTTGACCAGAAAGGTAAATGTGTGCCCATTTCTGATTGCATTTATGTTTGTATTACAGCAAGCTCTTGGAATAAATGACTAGAATGATTTGAAAATTGCTTTGATGCTATAGATATTGGTGCTGATAACATAGGGAAAGGTTTGTTACTAAACTCTACTGGGCCTAAAATTATGCTGGAAAGAATGCAAGTACATATGAGATACATAAAGATGTATTAACAGAACACTCTAGTATAAAGCTGAACATCAACCATGACAAATGTCGGGTCCCAAGTTTGCCAGAAAGTAAATTATTATAGACAGAGGAGAACATACCATTAGGTTGTACAACATGGCAGAAATGCACAAAATTTTCTACAAATATCTTTAACTATGAAGGATTATTCCCATCCCTGGCAACTCCTCAATCAATGTGATATGTTCCTCTGGAATTGATACAGCGTTCTAAAATTTCTTAAACCTACATCAGCACCCTGGAGGTTAGCATCGGGAAGATTCATTTTCTTAAGGTATATAGAGCACTTAGGGAAGGTAGAAAAGGAGTCATCTTGGCTTGGGATTTGGCAGCATGACATTAAAGTAATGGAAATGAAGGGGGAAATTCTGTCAATCATCTATGTGCTTGATATATTCTTGAAACAGAAAGCCTCTAGACATTTAAATTTTTTTTGCATTCTGAAGTCAAAAAATCCAGTCTTTAGTCTGAATTTTGTATTTCCCTCACCACCCAGATGTTTTGAAGAGGCATAAACCCAGACTTAAATTAAAGCCTTGAATCACATTTCAAAAATCATAGACAAAGAATTTATCTATTATTATTTTTCTCCATATTAAAAATCATATCTAGGATCTAAGCTTATAAAAGTGAGCAACTTCACCCTTTTCTTCACGATATGCTTCACTTCTGAAGAGACAAAACCTGATTATTTTAGCATCACCTATAGTTTCATGCTTGAAACAGCACCTAAGGTATATTCATGAACCAGAAAAGGCCTTATCACTGTTATACAATTCCATTTTGGCATCTACTCAGCCATGAAAGCAGTTTCATTTTTATGTGAAATGTGCCAGATGGCGTGTGCACTGCATGGTTGAAACAAACACTCAGAACTCAATTCTGCTGCAAGTTCTTTACTGGAGGGAACATTTGGTCATGTGGTTATAACTCCACGTGGTACTTTAAAAGTGATCAAAGCCCTATGTTAGGAAATACTTTTGTTCACATTATTTCAGTTTTTTTTAAAAAAATTAATTTTTGGCAAAAGAGGGATGTGACTTTTGGAGTTGTTGAGAATCATCCTGCTGATAACTGAATTGTCAATTGGTATTGATGTGTGAAATCTGACCCTAGCATAGCTTCTAAAGAAACCACATTTTCCATTTTAAAAAATCATATGCCAGCTAATACAGGTAGAGTGGTTTGGGAAAGACACATTAGATTGTCTCTGAATGGAGAGTAAAATCTCTAGATCATTAAATTGAATGGCACACGATTCATGAGCTGGGAGAGTTCTTTTAATATTGATGTTTTTTTAAAGGAGAGATAAATTCAAGCATACCTTCCTTCAAATAAAAATAAGTGTTAAATGAATATTATGACCTCTTTATAGAGATCATTATATCACTATAAGGAACAACATTAGTAGTGTAGTATACTATATAAGAGACATATACATATGTGAGGGAGAGATAGACCATTGTATTAATCTGTTTTCATGCTGCTGATAAAGACATACCCAAGACTCAGTGATTTATAAAGAAAAGGAGGTTTAATGGACTCACAGTTCCACGTGGTTGGGGAGGCTTCACAATCATGGCAGAAGGTGAAAGGCACATCTTACATGGCAGCAAGCAAGAGAGAGAATGAAAGCCAAGTGAAAGGGGTTTCCCCTTATAAAACCATTAGATCTCATGAGACTTATTCACTACCCCGAGAACCATATGGAAAAAAACACTGCCATGATTCAATTTTCTCCCACCAGGTCCCTCCCACAGCATATGGGAATTATGGGAGCTACAGTTCAAGTTGAGATTTGGGTGGGAACACAGCCAAACTATATCAACCATGATGACATTCAATGAACATGAACAAATATTGACCACATGCTACCTGACTGGCATTGTGCCAGGTGAGAAAAGAGACATATGACCTCATCTTGCTTATTATTTTAGTTGAAGAATACAAGAAAGCAATCCCATTCACAATAGCTACCACAAATTAAAATAAAATAAAATACCTAGAAATAAATTTAACTGAAGAGTTGAAAGACCTCTATAAGGAAAACTATAAAATACTAATGAAATAAATTGAAGAGAATATAAACAAATGGAAAAACCTCCCATGTTCACAAATAGGAAGAATTAATAGTGTTAGGATGATCATACTACTCAAAGCAATCTACAGATTCAACGCAATCCCTATCAAAATACCAGTGACATTCTTCCCAGAAATAGGAAAAAAAAAAATCCTAAAATCCATATGGAACCACAAAATACTCCAAATAGCCAAAGTAATCCTGAGCAGAAAGAACAAAGCTGGAAGCATACCAAACTTCAAAATATATTACAAAGCTATAGTAGCTAAAACAGCATGATACTGGCATAAACAGACACATAAACCAATGGAACCAAACAAAGTCCCAAAATTAATCTATAGCCAACTGAAGTTTTACAAAGGTCTTAAGGAAATTCATTAAAGAAAGGATAGTCTTGTAAATAAACAGTATTATGAAAACTGGATATCCATATGCAGAAGAATGAAACTAGACCACCACCTCTCACCCTATACAAAAATGAACTCAAAATGGATTACAAACCTAAATGTAAGATCCAAAACTATAAAACTACTAGAGGAAAACATAGGAGAAACACCTCAAAACATTTGTCTGGAAATAGATTTTATGAATAAGACCTCAAAAGCATAGGCAACAAAAACAAAAATAAACAAATGTGATTAAAACAAACTAAAAAGCTTCTGCACAGAAAAAGAATTAATCAACAGAACGAAAAGAGAACTTACAGAAGAGGAGAAAATATCTGCAAACTATTCATTCAAAAGAGTATTAATATCCAGAATACACAAGGACTTCAAACATCTGAATAGAAAAAACTAAACAGTCTGATTTAAAAATTGGCAAGTGACCTGAACAGACATTTCTCAAAAGAAGACACACAAATAGACAATAAATATATGAAACAAGGTTCAACATCGCTAATCATCAGGGAAATGCAAATCAAAACCACAATGAGACATCATCTCACCTCAGAGTGGCTATTATTTTTTAAAAGGACAGAAAAAAACAAATGATGGTGAAGACGCAGAGAAAAGGAATTTTTTTGTTTGGTGGAAATGTAAACCAGTATAGCTAGGGACAACAGTATGGAGGTTGCTCAAAAACTACTGATAGAACTACCATATTCTCCAGCAATCCCACCGCTGGCCATTTACCCAAAGGAAAGGAAATAAGTATATAAAAGAGACATCTGGCTCCCATGTTTATTGTAACAGTATTCACAGTATCCAAGATGTGGAATCATCCCATGTCTAACAACAGATGAATGTGGTATATATACACAATAAAATGCAACTCAGCCACACAAAAGGATGATATCCTGTCAACAAGATTTAACTGCATAAAATAGAGCTAAAATTGAATACTATATTATCAAAACATGAGACAATATGGTGATCTTAGCAGCTCTCCTCCCAGTAAGCTCTACAAATCCCTGTGGAGGTTTGAGGTGAGCCTTACCTCTCTGGCTACCAGAGCTCTATTGCCATTTCTTGGGATACGGTCAGAGGGGATCTAGTCTTTGTCCTTGCATCAAAAGTTGCTATTTGCCAGGCGTGACTCATGCCTGTAATCCCAGCACTTTGGGAGGCTGAGGTAGGCGGATTGCTTGAACCCAGGAGTTCAAGATCAGCCTGGGCAACATAGTGAAACCTCATCTCTACTAAAAATACAAAAAATTAGCTGGCATGGTGGCATGCATCTTGTATTCCCAGCTACTTAGGAGACTGAGGCAGATCAAGGCTGATTGAGCCTGGGAGATCAAGGCTGCAGTGAGCCGTAATTACACCACTACTCCCCAGCTTGGGTGACAGACCAAGATCCAGTCAAAAAAAAAAGAAGAAAGAAATTGCTATCATTTTGAGTTAACTTTGAGCCGGTCTGTCCTCAGCTCACCTGTCCTAAATCCATGTCCCATCTGCCCACTACTCCATCCACTGATTAATAACTTAACTTACTTGTGCCTTCCAAGTTGTACGTTCTTTGTAGACAAATACAAGTTCGAACTGTCATTTGTCATATCTATACTAATGAAAACAGAATTCAGACCCCTTGCAAGAGTAACAGAATAAGGAGCCCCCAAAGGCACCTGAAGTTTGAAAGGGCTGAAAGAAAGAGTCATCAACAAGAAAAAGGGAACCAAAATAAAGAGGATAGGCTGGCAGCAAACCTCACTCACACAGTTACCCAGAGCAGGTTCCTCTATGTTGCCCCAAAAACTAATCAAAAACCTGATGATGAGTAACCACCAGTGAAGACATTTCTTCTTCTTTTTTTAAGACATTTCTTAAACTCAGAAACACCTGGCTGAAAAGGACCTTGGAGATCATCTGAGTATTTTCATTTTGCAGAGTCAAAAATAACTCACTTGAGGACATGAGCTTGAGTGTCGGTGCTCTTTCTAGTGTCATACGATACTTCTCGGGACAGACCTGTGCTGGACGCTGTAAGTGGATGCACTTCCTGTTGGAGGAAAGGAGGTAAACCTAGCAGCTCTGCTAAAGAATCAGTTCTTGGGTTTTTTTTCTGATTCATTTTTAATCCCTAAGTTGGTACTATGCTGTCTAATTTTCTAATTTGATGCCTGTATACTTCTAAACCAGCTCATAGCATTTCAATAGGGTCAGTATGAGGGTGAGGCAAGAGAGATGCCTTATATGATCCTAACAGTGACTGTCTCCTTATATTTTGCATCTTAACTGTCTTACTCACCATACATTAGACCCAGCCCTGCATTTTAACACATCTAACAAACTGTGGTTCCTCATTTATTTGTACAGGTCAAGATAGAGAATCGGGGAGCCGACTATTTAGATTATAAGGCAAAAAACAACAAACATATACAAAATGAAGCTTTTACTTAATTCATCACTCTTTCCTGAATATTGATTATATTAGCAAAACAGAGATGGAGCCCCTATGACCTAGAACTATGAAAATACGAACAGTTAACTTTAGTATGTTAAAGGATTCCAAATCCAAAGTAATCACATCTCCAGCAGACTTAATTTAAGATGCTTCTAAATTTCAATACCTGACCTGACCTATGGGTTTTAAATTTAATTTGAAATATAATTTTTCATCTAAATTATGGAAGTAATAATTACCTTAAAGAGGGAAAAACTGCTAGTGCTATTCCTATATGACCAACGGAAGAGAATAAGTAAATGGAGAACTGGCAGAAATCAAAAGGGCACATAAAACATATGATCATTTGTTGGAATATATAGCCTTTCAGCTTTTGAAATATAGACTAGATTAGGGTGTGACTTCTCTTTTGGGTAAGCCGTGCTGTTTGAATTAGGGCACTTAACTCTGCCAGCACCAAGGGCTGAACTGATCAATAATATACATCTCATGTTGTATTGCAATGAGCCCAATCAGTCTTTTGGGCTGAGAGTGTTGGGTATAGTGCTTGGCAGAATAAGCACAGCTCATGTGATGGACAACTCTTCGTCTCAGTCTCACAAGAGCCTGAATGTGAATGTCAAGGAAGAGTCAGAGAGTATAGTGACAGTGAGAAGTCGGAACTCATTTTGTTGCACTATTAGAAATCCAAGGCAAACCCAAACCAGCTTAAACATCCACAGGAAGTTGGTTGGCTCAGGGAATCCAAAGTAGGGTTGAATAATCAAAAACTAGAAAGTTTGGGGTGTATTTGGGCCTCAGGAACAATTAGGGCTAGAACCAGGATCATGAATGTCATAATGTCATGAATTTCTCTCTCTCTTCCCCCACCCCCTATCTCCCTTTCTTTTTCTCTTTTCTCTTTGTGCTCTTTGTGTCTTTCTCATGTTGGATTCCTTCTCTCCCACTGCAGAACATCTTTTTCCAAATATCAGAAAATTTAACCTGGAGAACAAGGTCATGTAAGAAAATGACGTCACTAAAATAGCTACATTTAAATTTCATTGAGAAAAGAGTAGGGAAAAAAGAGGTTGCTAGAGAAATAATTCCATAGATGTTCTTTTAGCAATCATTCTAAATGTTACATTCAACCAAAGACTAGTTTACCCTTTAAAGAGGAGGACAACCCCAACAGATGTGGTGTTAGAATCTAGGTATTTCCTTATTTTACATAATTTAAAATTTAGAGGGAAGAGAATGAGGACATTTGGATTACTTTTAGAGACTACATAATATACTTGTGTTTATGTGCCTACCTTTCCTGTTTTGGGGAGCCTAACATCTTCTTGTCATGAGGAAAAATAGAAACAGGAAAATATTGAATCGCTGATACACCTTATTGGCCCTAGTGTCAGGAAGATAAACTCAAAGAGATGGTGTGGCACCCCCCTGATTACATCATCCCAGAGAAACATCCTCCATGTTTCCAGTAGCCAGTGGGAGAAGCAGCACGTGAGGCAGTGTAGTGTTGTTATTATTATTATCGTTGTTAATTTTATTTGGAGGAGTGAGACAGCAGGAGGCCTATTGCTATAGATCTTAACATAATAAAATTTCTTAGAGCAATGCTCCACAGACAATTCTCCCCTGCCCTGATTTGATAGTTCTCTAAACCTGTTTAATAGATGATAGATACATTAATTATTTACATTAATTAATGTAAATAATTGCATTAATACATTACAGTGCCATTGCACATCCATGGAACTTATTAATTAATCCATTAAGTAATTATTAAATTTCAAGATTGACCTGCACATGGGAAATAGAGGAATGTAAATTACAGAAGCCTTCTGGGGTACAATATGCAAACATTCATTAACATCCTTAAATTCTATCAGTCAACAATTCTCCAAAAGGATAGAAGAAAAGAGTTGACTCTACTTTCCTAATCATAATAACAGCAATAATAATGAAACAACCAAGCAACATCAACAATTAGTATTATTACTTGTAAATCAAAACAACTAGCATTGATTGACAGTTTGCAATACACAAGTACAGCTCTGGAAGTGTTATGTGCGTACGATCACTCCACTTTCCTTGCAAATAACAAGAATTCAGTTTCCAACTGAAGCATATATTCTTAAGACCCTCAAAATCCAGCAAGGCATACTGACAAAAATCCAGCCTATTAATCTAATAGGCACATAATAAATGTTTAAAATCCAGTTTTTAAACAATAGAGACTCTTCACTCTAGACCACACTTTCCAGAATTCTGCTGCCAAATGTTTTTGACAGAAAGAAGGAAAGTATTTATTTGCTCCCTCAGATACTCTAGGGTTTTCTTGTATAACAGTATTTCCTGAACAGTAGCAATTTGTCACATGACTAAACAAATTCATCAATTTAGTCATGAGGTATTCTTGACCAACAGTACACTGTATAGTTACTATCACACCAAAAAAGAAAAAAAAATCCTAAGAGTTAGTCACATCCCCCACATAATCCATCTTCTGTAAAGAGATTGCATTCCCTTTGCATTCTTTTTCCAATTCAGAACATGGGCCTTGTCCTTTTGGGTACTTTTTAGATTTCAAAACTTAATTCAAAAATATTTATTTTGTGCCTATAAGGACATATTCCTTGAATGAGCCAACAAAATAAATGTTACACTCAACTGTGCTTTGCCTGTAGCTCTTAAGATTTTCCCCTTAAATTAGTAAAACATACAAAATTCAGATGGCAGCATATGGTGCCTTCCATGGAAACATTTCCTTTAAATTATTGAGAATTCTGCAATCTGATTCCACTTTAATAAACATATGAAAACTACCTCTTACATTATAAATGTGTAACTAGCTAGATTAAGTATTTTCATATGCTTTGCTGATTTTTCCAATACCTTCAGGAGTTAGACTAAATGTTTTATGTTTAATCGAAAGGTATGATGCATGCTATTTATCATCTATTAAGCATCAACTTAAATATTTCTAAAATATGAAAGGAAGTTACCGTCTGCATCCAGGCAGAGCAAACAACCCAGCCCTGAGGCTTAATACATTACAGTGCCATTGCACATCCACAGAACTTATTAATTAATCTATTAAGTAATTATCCTTCAAATTTCAAGATTAACCTGCACATGGGAAATAGAGGAATGTAAATTATAGAAACCTCCTAGGAGAAAATTTGCAAATGTTCATTAACATCCTTAGAATTGTTTACCACTATTTGAACCAGAAATTCTACTTCTTTGAATTCATCTTAAAGAAGCAAAGAAGGGGGCGGAGCAAGATGGCCAAATAGGAACAGCTCCAGTCTCCAACTCCCAGCACGAGTGACACAGAAGACCGGTGATTTGTG
>NW_012108953.1:401279-414311 GCF_000951045.1 Mandrillus leucophaeus | reverse complement strand
CTATCATGGGGAGGGGGGAGTGGGGAGGGATTGCATTGGGAGTTATACCTGATGTAAATGACGAGTTGATGGGTGCTGACGAGTTGATGGTTGCAGCACACCAACATGGCACAAGTATACATATGTAACAAACCTGCACGTTATGCACATGTACCCTAGAACTCAAAGTATAATGATAATAAAATTTAAAAAAAAAGAAGCAAAGAAATACACAAAATAATTTATATTTATCACAGCATTATTTATAGCAGTGTAATGGCATTCTCCAACCTTTGATTTTATAATAGGGTAAAATTTTCAGTCAATACTCAAATTATGATGCTTATGCAGGAAGTTGCTTATGCAGGAAGTAAGCTGACCTGCATAAGATCTCTTGTATATGTATATGTGTATGTATATGTATACACCAAAATGTTAGCAGTGATTATCGCTGGATGGTTGGGTTATATACAATTTTTGTTTTATTTTTAATATTTATCCTGCAATTTCCAAATTTTTAACTCAAATCATTATTTCCATTATTTTAACTAATTAATATAGCACATATTATAAAAGCTATCAAGGTACTAAATATGGGCTGTTGCCCAGTCTCCCACCAATGACCTCCTCCTTCAGAAAATCTCTGCTTGAAAACCTTGGTTTTCTGCTTGCCTAAGAAAGCTCCCAGGAAGCTTCAGACACCAGCTTTTTAAGATGTGCAGTACCCCTCAGTTGTAATATTGTGATCTACTCGCATCCCACATGCATTACTCCTACTTGCTCATTTTACGAATGAAAACACAGATGATGGGCTCCCTGGCAAAGTCACACAGGTGCATCATCTCAGGTAGAATTTACATTTGTGTCAGTTAATTGTCAAGCTTGTTTATTCAAGAGTCTAATTTTGCAGATTCCATTTCTCTTCAGAGTGGAGGTCCCCACCAATGGAATATGGAAGCTGCAAAATTTTTCACTTTATCCTAGAAATGACTGGGTTCAGGATAAATCCTGACTGGCAGCATCCTACCCAACACCTCCACCCATATGTATAAGGAGCAGTTCAAGCTAAATTTTTAGAGACTTTTCCGATAGCATCCCATTGCCCACTCAATGATTTTCAGACCCCTTACCCTTACATTTTCTATTTTCTATATATGAACTATCCTCAAGACCATGTCTGGCTATATTGATTTCTATTTCCAGATATGATTTTCTTTTTACCCATTTTTACTTGCAATAATATAAACATATACACTGGTTTTCAGTTTTCATGCATTTTTTATGCTGTTGCCACTGCTTAAAATTCCTTGCCCCATATGGATTATGTCCACCCATCATACCGTGTCCTGCATCTACATCAGACCCAACTAGCCTAATCTAATTTCTGGTTCTGCTGGAACCCCGATCAAAGCTGCCTACATTTTTTCTAAACTTCTCAAGTTTTAAAATATATTTCCTCACTTTTTTAATGAAAGCAATGCCTGCATAATAATGCTGATATTGTCCTAATAAAAACTTAAACATCTGCATGTAAATTATGCAACACCATTAACAGGATTCCAAGACAGAAAGCAGGATTTGCGAAGGGAAAATGGGCAAGTAAATTCTCATATCATTTAATTACAGAGCACTCACGTAAAATTTCCTTTGGCTGCCTCCATCAACATAGCAATGACTTTCATACCACTTTGACAGGGCAATTTCATCTACTTCGCAAAGCAAAAGGGAAAATAAAATATCATCAATCCCTGTGATTTGATTCATTTCTTCTTTCATTTTTAGCTTATTAGTTTGTATGCATTTCTAAGAGCCACCAAAATATAATGACCTAAAAACACACACACACACACAGAGTAAAAAAAAAAAATTGGAGAAAGGCAGGTTGTGGCCAGATGATGAGTGACTTTTAGGTCAAGCAATGAAGTTTGAAAAATACCCTGTAGGCAAAGGGGGTCCTCATGAATATTTCGGGGGACTAACTTGATCAGATTTCTTTCTCAGGAAGATGTACTAGTATTGATGGAGAAATGAGGTATGGGGACCTACAGCGATAATCAGGCAAACAGTGAATTAAGGTGTAGAAAAGTTGGAAGAAGGGGTAGGGATGAAGAATAGAGGTCACACTATACATAGTTCTGAAAGGCAATATGATGATTGTTTGACTCTAGGGAGTGTTATTCTATGTGTGTCGTAGAAAACTGGCTTTTAAAGAATATTTTTGAAAACAAACATTAGAGTTTTTAATGTTGTATGTCTATTATCACCTATAGAGAAAAAGCAGCAGCTGCAAACCACAGCTAGCTCATTTCTAATGCTGAAAAAGAAAGTGAGCACTGCAAACTGTTCCCCCGACTCTAATCTGCCCATCCATGAGTTTGAAATGACAAAAAGTGAAAAAGAAGTCTCCTCTAGACAGAAAAATTTGATAAAGAATGATTTCCTAATAGAAACAATACAATACACAAAAAGAGGAAGCTATAAAGAGCAGAGGGTTAAGTATCCAGTAAGTCCAAATGCCAAATGTTGAGTTGCTAAAATAGATGAGGGTTACTGGAGATTTTCCTGAAATGAACCTTTTAGACTGCTTGTCAATTCCTCCAACAGCAGTTCATCACAACATAGGCTGACAGATCACACCGTATTTTAATATTAACTCATCCACAGCTCCAAACTCAGGTGCTTCAAGAAGTCTAAAGCCCAGGGATGCCATAAACAGGTTTAGCTGCCCAGGTTTTCTCAGCCTTGAAGATTAACTCTCATGCCCTTGATTCATTCTCAGAATGTGCAGAAGACAGGAGTGTTGGTGTCTCAGTAAGCACCTTTCTGTGCATGTAAGATGATAATCGTCCAAAAAATTGGAAGCTGGGCACTTTAATTTTCTACCATCTGTAATCATATGCAAACTGTGGTAAAGCCAAAAATGGAGTCAAGGTAGTAGGGCTTCTAACATGCTATTTCTTGTGTCTTTTTTCTTTTTCTTTTGGACTCTAGATCTGGAGAAAATAAGCTGTTTGCAACAGGGTAATTCAGTTATATGATGCACTCATGCAAAATCCCATTTTAAGTGACAGGTCATCATTATAAAGGAACCACATGATATGGATAGGGGCTGGCACAGATTCTAGTGAACAGCCGTACTCCTTTATTTGAGTGGCTGCATCATAAATCAGAGTGGGCCAAAGTGAAAATGAACCATTTTTTAAGACTAGAAACGCCATGCTCACTCAGAGTAGAGGGCTGCACAGGCAAGCTGACAGTTTCTGTAGACCATGGATGGGGCAGTCAAGTTGCCACTAGGTGGGAATTTCTGATGCAATAAATGACACACCTAAAATTATAACTGAATCTAAAACACCACCCCCCTAAAAATGCCTTTAAAACATGAAATTTCTGTAGGATAATAAATCATACAGGAAAAAAAGTTAAAATTCAAGCTTACATGTGTTAGCAAAATTAGGCATTATACAGTCCAATTTAAATGTTTAATAACGAATAAGCCTAATAGATTGGGTTACATGCATACATTTAAAATATGAGAACTACTCTAGGCTCCAACTAGAGCTAGAAAACTACCTACCTCTATGTTATAGTAACTGCAATTTTTAAGGAAGAAATTCTAAACACCTCATTTCTCAGCAAAGCAACAAGATGTAGTGGAATAAACACAAGCTTCAGAGGCAGATGTGGCTTCAAACTCCACCTCTACTACTTAGTGACAATGTGACTTCACTGCTTGAAATGTTGGGTGAATGTTGGATAACTATATTGGCTTCATTGGTTAAAGTAAAGGTAACAGGTAGAAAACACCTCATAGAATTCATGTTAATTTCCATTTCCCTTCCTCCATTTTTTTCCTGTTTTGAAATGAAGCAAAGCTCTTTCAGCCTCCAAAGGGATCAATTATAGCAGTGGTTGGTCCCAAGCAAGTCTGTGTGTTAAGAGGCATCCCACGTGGTTTCTCGTTCATTTCATTCAGGGCACCTTCACTGCAGCTTCCTTCCATTTTCTCTCTTTAAAGATGAATTTGTGTTTCTGCCTGGAATACAAATTGCTTGAGTTGCACTTAGTCTGGTCCTGACAGCTAAGATAAAACTTTCATGGAGAAGTGGATTGTGCCCAGGCAACAGCAAAGAAAATGCAACCTCTCAAATTGGCTTAATTGTACTATTTTCAAAAAACTGTTGAAACTATTACCTCCTCTGTTTCAGTTTTTAAAGCTTTTGATTAAAAAAAAAAAAACCCTCTTGTTAGTCCTGTAATTTGTACTTGCACAGAAGAGATCTAAATGTATTTCCTGAGTATATTTTATAAAAATATCAGATATGACAGAAATATCAAGGATCAGCTCTCTAAGAGAAAAACAGAAAGTTCTCACTTCTGTAGTTTTCACTCCAATATGATACTAAAGTGTTGTGCCTGGTTTCAAAGAATAAAAACACCCATATGCAAGCATATAGCACAAAGAAGGGGTGTCCCCCTGCTCAGTTCCTCCTGCAACAAATTCTCAACATTCAGGGCATCCAGAAGATGGCAGAAATTCAGTCTAGGAGCTCATTCCTCCAGTGTTCATCAAGGGCCCTTCAACCCAACACTGCTTACGCTTCCACTTTTGCAAAAGGAAGGGCACTGAGTGAGGCTATCCCGGCCTCAGCTGAATCTACAAAGGGTGCTTCATGCTGCCTAGTTAATTATTCTGGTATCTTGATTATGCAGGAATAAAGCGCAGGAAAAATTTTCTCATTTTCTTGGTTACAAAATATTAATGATGAGATTAAACAATGGATTAATAAACTCTGTTAGATATGATGCTTAGATGAAGTGTTCGCACACTGAGAGTATTTGTCCTCTGCTTCCAAGGTTTCTTCCTCCTGCATTTCGACCATGAGAACAAAATGAGAGCGTACACTCATAGTTTTTGTTCGTGGCTCTGAAAAGAATGATATATCATGAAAGAAGACAAACTTACGCCCACAGTTCAAACTATAAGACAAAAATGTTCTGTCCAGGGGGGCAAAGCACAGGTGAAAGAGGAAGCAGAAAGAAAGTAATAGTAGCCTATACACAGTAAATACTCAACAAATATCCATTGTTTTTGTTGCTATTGTTGCCATCATTGTTTGGTTGTCATCATGACCAAGGGTAAGTACTGGGTAAGTTGAGTAGATGGAGGTCAAAACAAAATAGAAAAAAAATAGAAATAGATAAATATGAAGAGATATTTTAGAAAGGAAGATGAAGAGGAAAAAGATAAGAGGATATAAAGAAATAGAAATTAGGTAATTAGGAATGCTCTGGAACGTTATTAAATAGGTAAGTATAGGTCAATGTCAGCCATAAGGCACTGAGTGCTTTAGAAGAAAATTGACTGCATAAACAAGAGGTCATTTTGTTTTTAAGGAACAACACGTAGAAAATTCACAGAGTATATAAAAATTCAGCCTATCTTTCTAAACGGACCTCTCCCTGGGCCTGTTTCTCATTTTGTTCTGAACTGTGTAGGGCACATTTAAGTACAGGACTTCACATATGTTGACTTTTAAAGAAGAACTTCACTTCAGGAGCTCTTCAGGGACTACAGCAAGATGAGAAACAGAACTTGGGTGCTTTTCATCTTCGTCTGAACAGTCTGCTCTTCTTTCATTGTCACAAACACACAGTGCCCATTTTTCAGATGCTACAGTCTCATATCCACAGCAGCTGACATACAGAAAAGAAACAGATATCTTGAGTCTTTTCTGAGATTTTGTTAAGCATGAAACTTTTTAAGAACAACTTAGGTTTCTCAGAATTAACTCATAATTGTCTACGCTTAATGTTTTTAAAGATAACTCTAGTCTAATAAAAAAAGTTTAAAACCGTGTCATATTGAACCTTTAGTTCAGTCTAGCCAGTGACCAGATCAGTCCTCTGGTAATTTAGCCAATTACCGGATCAGCCCTCCATTTTCTTCCTCCAATTGCATGGCCCTGTAATAGCTGACCTTGAGTTCATAGAGGCCGTGTCTCTATAAATGACAATCACTTGAAATTTGCCTAATGATGGAATGCCAAGTGTCTTACTACCCAAATTGTACTCACCATTTCACTGAACTGTTTTTCAATTTCAAGCATATTGTCAGCTAGTGTGATGTTTACTGTGCAGTAAGTTAGTTCTCTATTATACAGGAACCCCCTAAACATAAGAAAAGTACACGATTGCTCTTCTGAAGTGAGAAAATGTACATTCATCCATGGCAGATTACAACACTGGTGAATTTAATTGTGACCACAATTCAAGTCCAGGCCATTCATGTGGATAAAGCTTCAGTACACACACAAGAGCCATCACCTGTGTTGTGAATGAACCCAGTAACTCACTAAACCTTTATTATTAACGTTGCTCACAATGTTCTAGACACTATGCTATAGGATTTGCATGTGGTGTATGTTTTATTTTCAGAAAGAACACAATGAAATCAGTACTATCACTAGGCAAATTTACAGATGAAGAAACTATTGCTGAGAGAAGGAAGTCACTCCCAAGGCCACACAGCTAGCTCGTGTCAAAGTCAGATTAGAATCTGGATCTTTCTGTCTCCAGAGCCACGCTCAGAAATACTCTTCACTAGCTTCAGTGCACATATCACCTGGAGACAATTTCTTATTTATTTCTGTACCCTCTTGAACTGGAAATGCCTCTGCTTTGACCAATGGAATACAGTAGAACTGATGTTGCACTAGATGCAGGCATAACCATCCATAGTCTGGAATCATTTGCTTCCTGTCTTTTTAAGCCAAAAGGTTACCCTGACACCATCATTCCATGAGAAACCCAGAATACAGAGAAAGGCCCCAAAGGTTGAGATAGCATGTGGGGAAAGAGAGAGAGAGAGAGAGAGAGAGAACCAACAGCAGACTACCAAGTACCAATATGCCATATATAAGATAAGACGCCACCTTGGAGACTTTGAGGTGGATCCTCCCACTCTGGTCACCCCAGTGGGCACCACGTTCAGCAGAGACCCACAAAGTTATATGCAAAATAAATGGTTATTTCAAGTCCTAAACCTTGGAGTCATTTGTCATGGAGTAATAAATGACTGAAATACACTACCATACGTAATTATAAATATATATATACACACATATATATATAGAGAGAGAGAGAGAGAGCTATATACTGAAAGCAAAATAAAAAATAAATGCTTTATGCAGAATCTAATTTTAATAAAAATCTGGGTAATTGAATAAAATTTTTTCCTGTAATTATTTGAAAATTTTCTTGTTCTCTCATTTTCACCTTGAATGTATAGATATAGCCATAGAATTCTGACTCTGTGGTCAAGATTTTATAATAGTTTATATATTTGAAACTTCAACAAATTTGATGTACTGACGTTCATAATATATTTTCCTTTAATTTTGTATTTCCCCTTACCTTTAGAGCAACTGCAAAATTCTGCTATCTTCTACAGGGGTATAAAATATCTACAAAGATCTACATTCCCCTCTTTTGCACCAGATTCATCTGTCCATAGATAAAAGTCAGTCTAGGTTATTAAATGGATTTGTATATGTTCTGCTCTAGAGAGCTGAATTGGTACAGGAAATCTTCATTATCATAAGTTTCCAGATGAACACAAATCCAAAGTGAAATTTAACAAATTTTTAACTTGCATAAGCAATAGTTAAGTTTTCAGCACTATTCCATTTTCATGCTGGAGATGTAATGGCATCTTATCCTTTTACCCTCATGCCTAGACACTCTGCACAGAAAATCCTTCCTTGATCATTAAAATTGATGCACATACCAAATCATTGAATAACCACATTCATCCCCATCTGCTAGGGAGGCACAGTGCCACATAAATGTGCTCCGCCAGGACTTTTGAGGCATAACAATCAACCGAAGATGGGATTAGACATAAACCACGCTGATTGCAACAATAGTTCGCCCAGTTCAACTTTCTGTTTAGCCCTGGGCAAAATATTTCAATAGAAAACATTATGGCTGTTACGTGTGTACATAATCAATTACAAAGGTTAGTGTCTGGGTCAACCTGATGGAAATTGTATCTAAAGTTTCTAAAATTTCCCGCCATGTAATGATGACCTTTCCCTTCACTATCAATGGCCACGTTACCATCTGCAATTGGAACACTGTGTCTTTCCCCTTACCTAAGTTGGATCTCTACCTTATCCTAACCCACAAGCACCCCCTCACTTACTTTCTTTAGTTTATTTCTAAGTGAAATTTTCATAAAATCTGTGCCAACCTGTCTCCCATCCCTCAAATCTTCAGCTCTACTTTCCATCCTAATCCCTTATCCAGTTTCATGGTTTATCTATAATTTATAGCCAATCACTTCCTTTAATAATTCAGACTCATGTACCCAGCTGTTTGGGGGGCATCTCCACATGGATATACACAGGTACCTCAATCTGAATGCATCACAAACTGAATCCACTATCTTCAACTCACCAATTCCCATTTTAAGGAATAGCAATATCATCCACCCTGTACCACAGATCCTCTCCCTTTCTCCAAATCTTCCATCTGTTACCAGGCCCTGCCATGTTTTATCTCCTCGTAAGTCTCAAATTCAGCCCCTGCTTGAAATCCTTCTACCATTGCCTTAGTTCAAGAGCTCATTAGCTCTCACTTCAACTATTGAAAAAGCTTTCAGTCTTCACACATTAGCTCCTTTAAAGTAATAGCAGTTAACATTTATTGAGTGTTACCAGGACTCAGGTAATTTCCAGGTTTATTATACATATTAATAGGTGCTTTTATGATTCCCTATTTTAAATATTAAAAAAGGAGGCAGAGAGATTAAGTTACTTGCCCAATATCACATCTAAACATGGTAGAAGCAGACTAGGAATCCAGGTAGTCTGGCTAAGCTTTTAACTACTCTACTCCACTGCCTGATCTTGGCTTTCCTTTGTTTGAAGTGGCTGCCAATCACTCACAGACCTAAAAGCAAGCTCCCCAGAAAAGTGTTCAGAGCTCTTTTTAATGGAACTCCTACCTACTGCTCTCATGTATTTCCAGGCTTTCCCCCTTCCCTGGTCTTTGCTTTCTATGTGCAGATCTGCTCAGGACTCTTCAGTCAACTCTGTCACCACTCCATGTTTCTCTCTTACCTCTCGCTTTCACACACTTCCACTCTCCATCCTTCCATCAGTCACTCTCCCATTAACCTTTTGTCTTCAGGCTTCCATCACCTTTCATCTGAACATGCTTTTTTAGAATCACCAAGGCCTCTCTGGTGATTGACAAACTGAATGTTGTGAAATGTACAGTCAAACCCCTTTGAGCTCCAGCCCAGCCTCTTTTTAGCTACATGATCTTCAATAAGTTATTGTGCTAGTAATTATTTCTCTTTCATCTACTCTTCTTTAAAGTATATCTACCTTCCTTCTATCCTGATCCTGTCAAGCTCCCCGCCTCTCACTTTTATCTTGACACTCTCATCCACACCTGTTTTCCTTAGAGAGCACCCTGTGTCCCAGGACTTTGCTTCTGCTTCTCCCCTTCCACCCACTCCTTGCTTGGCCACTTATTGACTGCATGGTCTTTGACATTTAACTTCTCTGACAATGGATCCTCACTTATAATATGTAAGTAATAATAACTATCCTCATACTTCAGTGTACTGTATAAGAATTAATTAATATATTATAAACGAAGCTACGTTTAAAACTCTGAAGAGCCACTCACATGGTAATGTGGTTGTTGTATGAAAGTGTGTGTATGTGTGTGTAATATACATATAATTTTAAGACAACCTTAAACTTAAAGAAAAATTGCAAGGATAGAATAAGGGACATTTTTTGAAACATGTGAAAGAATAATGCCAAATTTATGCCTCAATCACAACATAATACTTAGCGTATATTTCCTACAAACAAGAACATTGCCCAACATGATAACAATACAAGCAACAAAACCAGGAAATTAACACTGATACGCCACTACCATCTAATTCTCAGATCCTTCATGCATTTCCAAATGTCCCAATAATGTCCTTTATAGCAAGATCATCCAATTCAGAATCACACATTACATTTAGTTGTCATTATTCTTTAATCTCCTTCACTCAGAACAGTTCCTCAGCTTTTTGTCTACTTGTATGACACTGACATACTTGAAGGTTAATGAACAGTTATTTTGTTAAAGATCTATCAGTTTCAGTTTGTTGTTCTCCATGATTCAATTCTGGATATGGGTCTTTGGTAGAAATATCACAGAAGTGATGTTGCATTTTTCTCATTGCATCCTCTTAGGGGTGCATGATTTTTATTTGTCCCCTTATCAATGATGTTAACTTTGATCACTTCATTAGGTGAACTTACTTTTTCCCTGTGAACTTACTTCCCACTCCCACCATCAATACATATTTTGTGGAGAAAGTGCTTCGCGGAAGAGGTACTTTAAAACTTACTTTCTCATCAAAGTTGCAATTTATTTATTTATTTATATCACTATGAACTAACAATTTCTTCTTTTATTCAATGACTCATTTATTTTGAGACTGAAAGAGCTCAACATTTGGCCAGCAAAAGCCAAAATATGTCATTTTAATATGCCTTCTCTTCTTTTTGCGCTCCTTACTTTATGGTCCAAAAATCTGTTTCAGGCTCATGTTATATTTCCCTTGTCCCAGCTCTGGGTCAGTTATTTCTGCATGGAGACCTTGTTCCTTTTAGTCCTTTGAGTGAAGAATGGTGTTTTGAAGCTAATGTATGGGCTCTAGCTGTATTGCTTGCTGGAGTGGGGATTGCTGTTCCAAGACCTTCTTACTTGAGAGAGAGGAAACATATCTATTATTACACACACACACACACACACACACACACACACCCCAAATATAGACAAATTTAAGAGAACATTCTCTGTGAATTCCTTTCCTGAATAATTCCATCCCAAAGGCATTAGGTGGGCAAAGCAAGGGAGACATCCACATGAAAGACCAGGCTACTGTGAGAAGTTGGCGTCCAAGCAGGGTGAGGAGTATGTGCATGTGGAAGATGGGAAGGCCCCACGTGAGATATTGGAACCCAAACAGGGCATCCATTCATAGTAGTAGTCTGGCATGGGTATCACAGCATGGGCTGGGTAAGGACTCTGCCCATTCAGAGAAGGGGCTTGGTGAGAAATGTCAGAACCTAGGCGGGATGAGCAGCATCTGCACTAGGGAAGGCTACACGTGGAGCACAGGGCCTCAGGGGAAGAGGGCATCAATGTATACAAGTGGTGTGTCCAAGTTTGAGCACGGTGAAGAGGAGGGTGTCCATGTGTGATGGTAAACCTAGTATGGCATGTGAGGAGGGCATCCACAGAGAGGAGTGGATGGTGGTGATGAGGGCTGATTAGTTACACACAGGAATATTAATTGAATGTGTGACAGATGCACTCCTTACCCTGCTTGGGCACCAACATCTCACACCAGGCCAGACTTCCATGTGCAGATTTTTCTTGTTTGAGCCCACCCAGGGGCTTTGGTACTGAATTATTCAGGAAGAGAAAAAGGAAAGAAAAAGAAAGAATTGTTGTATTATTTTACTTATCTTATTTTTTGGCATCTTTTCTTCCATTCACAGCCAATATTGTCTTACACGTTATTTGTCCATATTTGCTGACTTCATTTTCTCAGTCTTTACTTATTCCTTAGCCCACTTCCATCTGGCTTTAGTCCTTGTCCCTTTCCAGTGTGACCAAGTCATGGATGACTTCCTTATTTCTAAATACAAAAGACATTTTTCAGTCCTCGTGCTGCATGATCTGTTTGAGGCATTTGACACGTTCGCCTCTGAAAATAGCCTATTCCCTTGGCTTCCATGACGCAGCACTCTCATGATATCCTCCTACCTCTCTGGCTACTTCTCAGCCTCCTTAACAACCTCTTCTTCCTTTGGCCATTTCTCAAATGTTGGCACTACTAAAGGCTCAGTCCCAAGCCTTCTGCTCTTCACACTCTTCACACTCCCACATCCCAGTACTGCCTTGGCTCCAATTCTTATCTCTATGCTAACATTTTAAAAATCTTTATCTCTATCTCTACAAGTCTGACTTTGAGCTCCAAAAACATATACCCCACTGTCTATCATACATTTATTCGACTCAGCAGTATTTACTGATCACCTGCTATTCATTGTGTGCACTATTCCAGGTTCTTACCAACTCCATGTACATGTCTTTAAGTCACCTAAAACTCAACACATATGAGATGATGGTGTTGTCTTAACCTCTCCTCCAGAGCCTATGCACACTTCCAGCATTCTCTGTCTCAGTAAATGCCATGATCTCTTCCCCTCTGCTGAAGCCAGAAATGTCTCACCCCTAGCCACTCATCCTTGAATCTAATCAATCAAGAAGTCTTACTGCTCCTACCTTTTACATATTTCCTAAGTCTGTTTAATTTTCTCCATCTCCACCATTATTTTTAAACTACAGTCTTCTAACTGGTCTCCCTGCCTCCAGACTTCCCCTTTACACACACAAACTTTCAATCTAATCTCTACATAGCAGCCAGAATATTCCTTCTTTTTCATTGTTGGTGTTTGTTTGTCTGCTTGTTTTAGAGACATAGTCTCGCTCTATCACCCAGACTAGAGTGCAGTGGCGCGATCTCGGTTCACTGCAACCTTCACCTCCCAGGTTCAAGCAACTCTCATGCCTCAGCCTCTTGAGTAGCTGGGATTACAGGCATGTGCTATCACCCCCAGCTAATTTTTGTATTTTTAGTAGAGACAGGGTTTCACCATGTTGGGCAGGGTGGTCTGGAACTCCTGGCCTCAAGTTATCCACCCACCTCAGGCTTTCAAAATGCTGGTATTACAGGCATGAGCCACTCCGCTAAACCAGAATATTCCTTTGGAAATACAAATTTAGCCAAGGAAAGAGGTGAGGGACTGTGCTACCAACCCCAGGTACTAGGCTTTTCCCATGGATTTTTGCAATCCACAGATCAGGAGATTCCCTCCTGAGCCTGCGCCACCAGGGCCCTGGGTTTCAAGCACAAACCTGGGCAGCTGAGTCCCACTCCCATGGAGCCCAGCAAGCTAAGAA
>NW_012108953.1:379798-400839 GCF_000951045.1 Mandrillus leucophaeus | reverse complement strand
CCCCATGCCTCCTGACTGGGAGACACCTCCCAACAGGGGTCAACAGACACCTCACACAGGATAGCTCCAACTGGCATCAAGTCAGTTCCCCTCTGGGACAAAGCTCCCAGAGAAAGGAGTGGGCTGCAGACTTTGCTGATCTGCAGCCTTTGCTGATCTGCAGCCTCTACTGGTGATACCCAGGCAAACGGGGTCTGGAGTGGACCTCCAGCAAACTGCAGTAGACCTGAAGAAGAGGGGCCTGACTGTTAGAAGGAAAACAAACAAACAGAAAGCAATGAAAACAATGACATCAACAAAACAGATCCCCCTACAAATACCCCATCCAAAGATCATCAGCCTCAAAGATCGAAGGTAGATAAATCCACAAAGATGAGGGAAAACCAGCGCAAAAACACTGAAATTCCAAAAGCCAGAAAGCCTCTTCTCCAAATGATCACAACTCCTCTCCAGCAAGGGCGCAAAACTGAACAAAGAATGAGACTGACTAATTGACAGAAGTAGGCTTCAGAAGGTAGGTAATAAACTCTTCTGAGCTACAGGAGCATGTTCTAACCCAATGCAAGGAAGCTCAGACCTTGATAAAAGGTTACAGGAACGCGAACTAGAATAACGAGTTTAGAAAGGAACATAAATGACTTGATGGAGCTGAAAAACACAGCTCGAGAACTTCGTGAAGCACAGACAAATATCAATAGCCAAATTGATCAAGCAGAAGAAAGGATATCAGAGATTGAGAACCACCTTACTTAAATAAGACATGCAGATAAAGTTAGAGAAAAAAGAATGAAAAGGAACAAAGAAAGCCTCCAAGAAATATGGGACTATGTGAAAAGACCACACCTACAATTGACTGGTGTACCTGAAAGTGGCAGGGAGAATGGAACCAAGTTGGAAAACACACTTCAAGTTGTTATCCAGGAGAACTTCCCAAACCTAGAAAGACAGGCCAACACTCAATTTCAGGAAATACAGAGAACACCACTAAGATACTACATGAGCAGATCAACTCCAAGACACATAATTGTCAGATTCTCCAAGGTTGAAATGAAGGAAAAAATGTTAAGGGCAGCCAGAGAGAAAGGCCATGTCACCTACAAAGGGAAGCCCATTAGACTAACAGTGAATCTCTCAGCAGAAACCCTACAAGCCAGAAGAGATTGGGGACCAATATTCAACATTCTTAAAGAAAAGAATTTTCAACCCACAATTTCATATCCAGCCAAACTAAGCTTTGTAAGCAAAGGAGAAATAAAATCCTTTCCAGACAAGCAAATGCCGAGGGATTTTGTCATCACCAGGCCTCCTTACAAGAGCTCCTGAAGGAAGCAATAATGTAGAAAGGAAAAACTGGACCAGCCACTGCAAAAACACACCAAAATGTAAAGACCAATGACACTTTGAAGAAACTGCATCAACTAGTGTGCAAAATAACCAGGTAGCATCATAATGACAAAATCAAATTCATAGTTACTTAACAATATCAACCTTTAATGTAAATGAGCAAAATGCCCCAATTAAAAGACACAGACTAGCAAATTGGATACAGTCAAGACCAATCGGTGCGCTGTAATCAGGAGACCTGTCTCACAAGCAAACACACACATAGGCACAAAATAAAGGGATGGAGTAAACTTACCAAGCAAATGGAAAGAAAAAAAAAAGCAGGGGTTGCAATCCTACTCTCTGATAAAACAGATTTTAAACTAACAAAGATCAAAAAAGACAAAGAAGGGCATTACATAGTGGTAAAGGGATCAATGCAACAAGAAGAGCTAACTATCCTAAATATATATGCACCCAATACTGGAACACCCAGATTCATAAAACAAGTTCTTAGAGACCTACAAAGAGACTTAGACTCTCACACAATAATAGTGGGACACTCCACTGTTGATATTAGACAGATCAACAACACAGAAAATCAACAAAGATATTCAGAACTTGAACTCAGCTCTGGATCACATGGACGTAATAGACATCTACAGAACTCTCCACCCCAAATCAACAGAATATGCATTCTTCTTAGTGCAACATGGCACTTATTCTAATATTGACAACATAACTGGAAGTAAAACACTCTTCAGCAAATGCAAAAGAACTGAAATCATCAAAACACAGACTCTCAGACTACAGTGCAATCAAATTAGGACTCAGGATTAAGAAACTCGCTCAAAACCACACAATTTCATGGAAATTGAACAACCTGCTCCTGAATGACTCCTGGGTAAATAATGAAATTAAGGCAGAAATCAAGATGTTCTTTGAAACCAATGAGAACAAAGAGACAATGTACCAGAATCTCTGGGACACAGCTAAAGCAGTGAGTAGAGGGAAATTTACAGCACTAAATGCCCACATCAGAAAGCTGGAAAGATCTCCAATCGACACCCGAACATCACAATTAAAAGAACTAGAGAAGCAAGAGCAAACAAATTCAAAAGCTAGCAGAAAACAAGAAATAACTAAGATCAGAGCAGAACTGAAGGAGATAGAAACACAAAAAACCCTTCAAAAAAATCAGTGAATCCAGGAGCTGTTTTTTTAAGTAATGATAATAATAATAACAAAACAGACCACTAGCTAGACTAATAAAGAAAAAAGAGAGAAGAATCAAATAGACACAATAAAAAATGATAAAGGGGATATCATCACTAATCCCACAGAAATAAAAACTGCCATCAGAGAATACTATAAACACCTCTATGCAAATAAACTAGAAAATCTAGAAGAAACAGATAAATTCCTGGACACATACGTCCTCCCAAGATTAAACCAGGAAGAAGTTGAATACCTAAATAGACCAATAACAAGTTCTGAAATTGAGGCAGTTAATTAGCGGCCTACCAACCAAAAAAAGCCCAGGGCCAGATGGATTCACAGACAACTTCTACCACAGGTACAAAGAGGAGCTGGTACCATTTCTTCTGAAACTATTCTAAACAACTGAAAAAGAGGGAATCCTCCCTAACTCATGATATGAGGCCAGCATCATCCTGATTCCAAAACCTGGCAGAGACACAACAAAAAAAGAAAACTTCAGACAATATCCCTGATGAATATCGATGCGAAAATCCTCAGTAAAATACTGGCAAATCAAATCCAGCAGCACATCAAAAAGCTTATCCACCACAATCAAGTTGGCTTCATCTCTGGGATACAAAGCTTGTTCAATGTACACAAATCAATAAACATAATCCATCACATAAACAGAACCAATGACAAAAACCATATGATTATCTCAATAGATGCAGAGAAGGCCTTCAATAACATTCAACATCCCTCCATGTTAAAAACTGTCAATAAACTAGATGTTGATGGAACACATCTCAAAATAATAAGAGCTATTTAGGGCAAACTCATAGCCAATATTATACTGATTGGGCAAAAGTTGGAAGCATTCCCTTTGAAAACTGGCACAAGAGAAGGATGCCCTCTTTCACCACTCCTATTCAACATAGTATTGGAAGTTCTGGTCAGGGCAATCAGGCAAGAGAAAGAAATAAAGTGTATTCAAATAGGAAGTGAGGAAGTCAAATTGTCTGTTTGTAGATGACATGATTGTGTATTTAGAATACACCATCATTTCAGTCCAAAAACTCCTTAAGCTGATAAGCAACTTCAGCAAGTCTCAGCATACGAAATCAATGTGCAAAAATCCCAAGCATTTCCTATACACCAATAATAGACAAGCAAACAGCCAAATCATGAATGAACTCCCATTCGCAATTGCCACAAAGAGAATAAAATACCTAGGGTGACAGCTTACAAGGGACATGAAGGACCTCTTCAAGGAGAATTACAAACCACTGCTCAAGGAAATAAGGGAGGACACAAACAAACGGAAAAACATTCTATGCTCATGGATAGGAAGAATCAGTACCGTGAAAATGGCTATACTGCCCAAAGTAATTAATAGATTCAATACTATTCCCATTAAATTACCATTGACTTTCTTCACAAAATTAGGAAAAACTACTTTAAATTTAATTTAAAGTTATGGAAGCAAAAAAGAGCCCGTATAGCCAGGACAATCCTAAGCAAAAAGAACAAAGCTGAAGGCATCACGCTACCTGACTTCAAACTATACTACAAGGCTACAGTAACCAAAACAGCATTGTACTGATACCAAAACAGATTTATAGACCAAGAGAACAGATAGAGACCTCGAAAATAACACCACACACCTACAACCATCTGATCTTCAACAAACCTGACAAAAGCAAGCAATGGGGATAGGAGTCCCTATTTAATAAATGGTACTGGGAAAACTGGCTAGCCATATGCAGAAAACTGAAACTGAACCCCTTCCTTACACCTTATACAAAAATTAACTCAAGATGAATTAAAGACTTAGATGTAAAACCCAAAACCATAAAAACCCTAGACGAAAACGTAGCCAACACCATTCAGGACATAGGCATGGGCAAAGACTTCAAAGACTAAAACACAAAAAGCAATTGCATCAAAACCCAAAATTGACAAATGGGATCTAATTAAACTAAAGGGCTTCTGGAAAGCAAAAGAAACTGGCATCAGTGTGAACAGGCAACCTACAGAATGGGAGAAAAATGTTGCAATCTACCCATCTGACAAAGGTCTAATAGCCAGAATGTACAAGGTACTTAAACATATTTACAGGGAAAAAAAAAAAAAAAAACTTCATCAAAAAGTGGGCAAATGGTATGAATAGACACTTCTCAAAATAAGACATGCATGCAGCCAAAAAAAAATGAGAAAAGCTCATCATCACTCATCATTAGAGAAATGCAAATCAAAAGCACTATGAGATACCATCTCATGCCAGTAAGAATGGCCATTATTAAAAAGTCAGGAAACAATAGATGCTGGCAAGGCTGTGGAGAAATAGGAGCGCTTTTATACTGTCAGTGGGATTGTAAATTAGTTCAACCATTGTGGAAGACAGTGTGGCGATTCTTCAAGGATCAAAACCAGAAACGCCATTTGACCTAGCGATTCATTTACTGGCTATATACCCAAAGGAGTATAAATCATTCTACTATAAAGACACATGTACACATATGTTTATTGCAGCACTATTACAACAGCAAAGACGTGGAACCAACCTGAATTCCCATCAATGATAGACTGGATAAAGAAAATGTGGTACATATACACCATGGAACACTACGCAGCCATAAAAAGAATGAGATCATGTCCTTTGCAGGAACATGGATGAGGCTGGAAGCCATCCTTCTCAGCAAACTAACACAGGAACAGAAAACCAAACACTGCATGTTCTCACTCATAAGTGGGAGTTGAACAATGAGAACACATGGACACAGGCATGGGAACAACACACACCAGGGCCTGTCGGTGGCGGGGAAAGAGGAGGGAGAGATTAGGTCAAACACCTAATACACACAGGGCTTAAAACCTAGAGGATGGGTTGACAGGTATAGCAAGCCACCATGGCCAATGTATACCTATGCAACACACCTGCACAGTCTGCACATACAACCCCGAACTTAAAGTAAAATAAAATAAAGTATAAAATAAAATAAAGAAATACAAATCTAATCATGTGACTCCTCAGCTTTTAAGACTTTCATATGGGTTTCCTATGCCTTCGAGCTAAAGAGAAAATGTTTGAACAAAGCTGTCCGTAATTGAGTCTGCTTAGGTCTTCAGACACACTACTGCTCTTTCTGTATACTCAGCCGAAATCTGCAGGCCCCAGATGGTTCTATCTGTCCTGTAACCAACCTCCTCCCACTATCTCCTGCTACCTGAACCTAGAAACACTTTATCTCATGCACTTCGACTAATGAACTTCTACTCACCCTTCAGGTCTCAGTGGAAATGTCACCTCCTCAATGAAGCCTTCTCTGATACATAACCATGGTTAGATCATCTGTTCACTGGAGCATCCTCATCATATCACATAACATGCTTACCCTCTAGTAATTGCTCCTTTAGAGGTTTGTTTTCTCAAAAGAATTGAATGAAGTCAAGGATCCTGTCTATTTTCCACCATTCTATGCCTCACACAGTGACAAGTGCCCAGCAAGAGCTCAATAAAAATTTGCTAAATGGAGGAATGAATTACTGCATCTATAATAACAAACTAGATCCTATTAATGTTAGGTTGTCCTTTTACAATTAGAAACATCATGAACTGATTTTAATGCATTCCACTCACGTCAATAGATTAACATGTGATACTATATGGTGTAATTGTTGAGGACAGAGTTCAGAGGAAGCCTGTCCTCTTGCAAATCCAGCCTCTCCCCTACTCACTGTGTGCCTTGAGCAGCTACTGCCTTTCTTGCTCTTCTATTTCCCCATATGTCATATGTTGTATTGAAGATTAAATAAGACAATATGTATAAATCAGTTAGAATCATGCCTGGCACAACTTATAGACATATCATATAACTGAAAGTTATTATTACTATTATCATTGTGATATTTTTATTTAAACAAGAGCCTTGCCTTGCCTCCCTTGATCATTAGGAATAGATTTGAAAGATAGGATGTTTTAGGAAGGAGACAGAATAGTAAACAAGATGGCCCACTCTCAGCCTGCTGTCTAGGTACAATATTGAACAGCACCTCCGTGTGATACTGATAGTGTCTCAATGCTGTCTATCTCAAAGTTACTCTCAGTAGAGGATAAGTTGTCATGTCAGACCTAAGAAGAGGGGACTCCAGAGCCTCTGCTTGTGTTGTGTGCATAATCTCCACTCTGGCCCTGCAGCCGGAAACCCTGATCCCTCCCTTGCAGGGCTGTCTAAGGCTCACCATAGCAACACATACACACTGAGACTTCCCACTCACATCTGGGGATCATGCATTGCTCCAGGCTGTGCATGGCTCCTCCCATGTGTCACATTTGTTGTAAATGGAACTTAAGTCACAGGAGGAGGGATAATACAGAAAGTGGCCAGCTTAGCAACAGAGATGCCTTTACGAGTTGTTTGTCCTATAATCTGTTCTCTGTTGATGCCATATTGATCCCCAAATGAAGACGGCCATAAGGACAATGGAAATGTAAAATGGACCATATTCTTAAAAGTTTATTTAAAAATACCTAGCACAATATTTAATGCATAAACAAAAGATATTTACATTGTTTAAATGACCCCAAATGAAGGAGAATAAAAAGTAACATTTAGAAGGTAGTTAAAAATTGGCCTATAAGATAGAATTTTAGCAATTTTTTTTTGGTTTTAAAAACTTATGACAACTGTTTTGAAATGTAAAACAAGCTGTCCTCATAGAGAGATTTTTTAAACTTTTAAATAATATATAAAATGAAAAGTACCTGGAAAATAATATATATTTCTAAAAATAAAATCTAGATTATTTGTTTTAAATGATAGAAAATGTATTTTTTTTTCTATGCTAAAAATAAGTGTTATTTACAACCTATGTGCAAATCTACTGGATTAACAGAGAATTAGTAAGGAAGACATTCTTCCTTACTTCCAGCAAATATGAGCATAACAAACTTGGATGAGAAATTAGACATCAATACACCTAGACTAAATCCATACACAATTTCTATCAGCATCCAAAATGTGGCATAGAATCCAAACCTGAAAAGATAGTATTAACAATAAGTAAGGCAATGACCAGACCCCAAATCACTGCATTATCTAGGGATGAAGAGGAGGACTTTGGTCAAAACCTAGGCTCCTTCACTTCATCAGTTTCTTAATCATGTACACCTCTGTTTCTTCATCTGTAATTTGGGTATAAAAACATATTTACCTAAAGTGTTTTTGTGGGTACTAAGTTAGCTAATATTTTTTAAGTGCTATACAATGCCTAGCACATGATAAGCCTTCAATAAATATTAGCTATAACCATATTTAATTTCCACGGCAGTCTAACTAGGGTTTTCTTATACGCCAGTGAACATGGACATCATTCTTGGAATTGTTTGAGATTTGGGTCTACTTGTGTTTATGCCAAGAAGGAGCTTTAGCTTCAGAGTTAACAAAACCTGAGAAACAATTCCAGTTTCTTCATTTGCAGGTAGTGAAACTTTAAATGAGCAGTTTTAATTCCCTTTGCTTCAGTTTCCTCGTCTTTAAAATAGAATAAGACCTGCCTTATTGGATTGTAATCAATGTTTAGTGAAGCAATCTGTGTAAAGTGTCAAACACAAAATGATGTTTCATGAACAGCAAACAATATTATAGAAACTAAGAAGAATAAGGACAACTATTCCATTGATATTTTACTGGGATATATTAAAATGGAAATTCAAGGCCAGGTGTGGTGACTCACGCCTGTAATCCCATCACTTTGGGAGGCAGAAACGGGAGGATCACTTGAGACCAGGAGTTTGAGACCAGCCTGGCCAACATGGTGAAACCCCGTCTGTACTAAAAATATAAAAATTAGCTGGGCTTGGTGGCTTACACCTATGGTCCCAGCTACTCAGGAGACTGAGGCATGAGAATTGCTTGAATCTAGGAAGCAGACATTGCAGGTAGAGGTTGCAGTGAGCAGAGATCATGCCACCGCATTCCAGCCTGGGGGACAGAGCAAGACTTTTTCTCAAAAAAGAAAAAGAAATTCAAGCAAATAAATAATGTTCCAAATTCAAGCCAGTTCAGTAAGCAGAGGAAAATTCCTAATGAAGTGATTGTATGTTGCCCTTCTCAATGATTGGGAGAGTCTGATGTACTAATTATAAAATATTTTAATACCTGAAAAAATAAGTCTTTTGTGGTTTTTGGCAATATAGAAAAAAAGGCTTACTTGGTATGATTTGCTGTAATGGAATATTTCTCAGAAGAAGCTAACTTTATCCAGTACAGAATGCTTTTTGATGTCATTAACCTACAGAAATGATTTTAGGAAAGTAATGCAAAAGTATCCAAAAAGTGAGGTGACAAGAAGCTTTCTTTTGCTCCTCAAGGCTACATTGATTAATGTAGCAAACAACAATCCTCTGGAGTCCAGGGAGTAAGTAATCAGAGAGCACCTGAAACAAAGGCCTTCCAAAAGTCTACAGATTCCTTATATTAATCACATTAATACTGACACTCAGAAAACACCGTGTAATTATTAAATAAGGTGACTTCTCTGCAAAACTACAAAATCTATAGATCTAAAAATCTAAGTAATATAAATCATGATCAACATGCTCCCTGCTGACTCTGGAGAAAATAGTTTAATAAAACGAATATTATACTTGTACTCATGACACCCAAGTTCAAAATTCTACTCTGCTTCATACAGATACATAGACACTGTGGCTTACCCACCTGCCCAAGTCTCAGCTTTCTCCTCTATGGAATAAGAATACACTGACTTCAGCACGTTGTTGTAAAGACTGAATGAGATAAAGTACATTCATTGCTGACTCAAAATAAAATCTACAAATATACTAATTCAACTAATCATTAAATCAATTCGGTTACTTTTAACATTGAATGAAAATCATTACAGTAGTTAATATTTATTATTTATTTACTATGTATCAGACGCTAGGTTAAACAATTTTTATTAATTATCTCCTATTTTCTCACAACCACTCTATAAAAACAGTTCTATTATAATCTCTTTTTCTCATTTTAGGAAAAGAAGATTTAGAGAGGTAAAGTAACCAGTCTGTAGTTACACAAGAGCTAAGTGTTCAAACCAGGTTATGACAGGTTTTTCTCACACCAAAACCTATATGCTTCCAAATTATTGGTTTTTAAATTATTTCTTAATAGCAGAATACTTTCTTTAAATGACATATTTTGTAAAGGCTAAACACACACCACAAATAAAGACTGATCTGCCTGGATTCAACCAGCGATGGAGAACTCTACTCTCACAATGACCTTAGAAACACTTCAGAGGAACCCTGGAACTCAAAAAACACAGTGCTCCACAAAACACATTATTACTATGATGATCACATCTTTTTCACATTTGTGATTTTGACAGTTTGAAACCCACTGGAAAGGTCTATGACAAGTAATAATTTATCACATTTCTAAGGCATTAATTTGAATCTGGCATGGCAAAACAGTCGGGAGCAAATCACTTCGTTGGTAAATGAGCTTTCTTAGAGTGTAAGAATAGGCACAGGTTATGCGTGATTCATGATACACATGTGATTTGGTAGAAAGCCAGGAGCCTGGATAAATGTTTCCTAGTTCATGAATTAGGGGCTTTCTAAACAATTTAGGGCATACCATTAGCAAAATGTCAAGTTTCTTCAATACCTTGTTACTGCAGATTAGTAAAATATGTCCTTCATTTTCAAAAATTTATATTGATACATAATATTTGTACATATTTATGGTATACATATGATATTTTGATACATATGTACAATGTGTAATAATCAAATCAGGATATTCAGGATATCTATCACCTCAAACATTTATTATTTGTGTTAAGAATGTTTCAAGTCTTCTAGCTATTTTGAAATACATAATATATTGTTGTTAACCCTATTGTGCCATCAAACACTAGAAATTATTCCTTCTATATAACTATATGTTTGTACCCATTCACCAACCTGTCTTCGTGTCTCCAGTCCCCACATCCTTCCCAGTCCCTGGGAGCTGTAATTTTACTCTCTACCACTATAAGATAAACATTTTAGCTCCCACAAATGAGTGGGAATCATGAGATATTTGTCTTTCTGTGCCTGGCTTATTTCACTTAACATAATGACCTTCAGTTCCACCCACATTGCTGCAAATAACAGGATTTCATTCTTTCCATGGCTGAAGTATTCTATTGCATATATATATATACCACAAATTCTTTATCCATTCATCCATTGATTGACACATAGGTTGACTCCGTATCTTGGCTATTCTGAATAGTGTTGCAATAAACATGGTGATACAAGCATCCCTTTGATATACTGATCTCCTTTCCTTTGGATAAATACCCAGAAGTAGGATTGCTGGATCATATGGTAGTTCCATTTTTTGTTTTTCTGAGAAATTTCTATACTGTTTTCCATAATGGTAGTACAAATTTACATTTCCATCAACAGTGTGTGAGAGTTCATTTTATCCCACATCCTTGCCAGCATTTGTTATTTTTTTATCTTTTTTATAGTAGCCATTTAAACTGAGGTAAAATAGCATCTCATTGTGGTTTTGATGTCCTTTTCCCTAATGATTAGTAATGTTAAGTATTTTTTCATAAGCCTGTTGACCATGTGTATCTCTTATTTTAATAAATGTCTATTCCGATCCTTTGTCCACTTTTGAATGGGATTATTTTTATTATTATTGCTTTACTGTTGAGTTGTTTAAGTTCCCTGTACATTCTGGATATCAGTGCCTTGTTAAATGAATAGTTTTCAAATATTCTCCCATTTTACAGGTTGTCTCTTCACTCTGTTGGTTGTTTCCCTTGCTGTGCAGAAGCTTTTTAGTTTACTATAATAAACTACATTGAAACTACAGAATATCCAAGATGTTATCATATCATCTTGGAATTTACAATAGTAAGGAAGTATAAATTCTGAGCTAAGTAACAGCTGAATTCTAGGAATTAGAAAACAAAAACTTCAAAAAATGGAAAAATATAATTTCATGACTAAAGAATTTATAAGTGAAAATATTTACAAAAAATGAAAATGTTTTCAGTATTCTTTACAAATCGTCAATCTAATTATGAATAACATAATTAAGAATAAAAAAATAAGATATTAAAAAGGAAACATATCCAGTGAATACTGACAACTCTTTGACGAACTCAGTTTCAGTGTGTTCAAAAATGTAGTTTATATAAATCAGTAGATACCTAGTCCTTTAGACAGCTTGATACTTTTATGAAGAATTTTTCTTGTTATTGTTAGTCCTGAGTGAGTTTCTCATAGCCCAACAATAAAATAAATTTAAATTACCTACAAATCAACTTGAAGACATTGAAAATGTTGCTGATTTTTCTTTCAGTTTTGAGAGGAGAAGTTAAAAAGTTTGGTTTCTTGACGAATATTACTTGATCCACTACTAAATATATTTTTATTTGTTGTGGTTTGTAGCTACTGAGAGTTGCTTACTTTCTTTATGTTTTTGCTCTCTTTATGTTTTTGCTTTCTTTCTAACACCAAAGACATTCCAGTATTCCCCTTGTTGTATGTAAGTACTTTGTTTCTTACCACCACATGCCTCTGACATCAAAGCTGAGCAATAACATGGTTTTGAGGTTGATTTTCCTCCAAAGCAAAGGCAGGTACAGAGATGGAAGTATGTTTGCATCAACATGTATTTACTGAGCTTCAGTTATGTAGCTCATCTGTGTAGCTCTGTAGGTTTAAGGTTTGATACTGAACAATAAAAGACATTAAAAGATAGACAACACTAGATATCAGTTCTACACTAGCTGAGCCTTTCATAAATTCACATCTCTGGATTATATTTTAGAGCCTGCCCTCACCTTACCTCGTAGAGAGAATGTTAATGAGAAATGTTCACATGAAATTTTCTTCTGTGTTTTATAAAACTGTATCAATGACATTTTATTTTTTATCATTCCATGTCCCCTTTTGGAGTCCCCACATAAAAAACATCTTAGTACCTAGACACATTAAGTGCCTACATGTCTAACAACGGGATAATGCATAAGTAAGTTATAGTATTTCTACATGACAGAGTATTATACTGGTATTAAAGTGATAATTTTGAAGAGTATTTAATAGCTGGAAAATGTTTATAACACGAGTCATTTTTAAATCGATACAAAATAACATCTACATTGTGATCACATGTATAAAAATATATTCAGAAAAGACTAGAATGAACATTGAAGTGTAAACAATGTACTAGGAATGGGATTATAGGTGACTTTTCTCCTCTGAAAAATACATTTTTTGAGTGGTACCAAAAATATGCAAGTATGATAAACGTTCCCTCTTACAACATTTGTTATTTATTTCTTCCAATTCTCTTCTTGCCTTGAGAACAAGGAAGCTTAAAGCTACATATGATATTCAGTAGCAGTTATTATGTGAGCATCTATGGCTAGCATTTGTTCTTCCTTTTCAAGACCTTGATTCTACTCCTTATCTTCCTTTTAGAAGGACTAAAAATGAAGAAAAACAAACACATGTGACATCCTTATCTTCAAATAGCTTGCCATATGCTTAGAGATACATTTTATATGGTTAGAGATGTTAAGAAATGTGTTATGATTAGACTGAGGCAATGCACTGTTTGGAAGAACATCATAGAGAAGATGAACCCCCTTCAGTGAATCCTATTGGGGATTATATGACATTGATACATATTACTGGAGTTTCTTTGGTTAAGGTGGTATCCCCAGGTTTCTCCACTGTAAAGTCACTACTTTTCCCTTTGTAAGTATTGTATCTTCAGAGGAAGATACTTTGGGACCCTACAAATGTTCTATTTCCTTCAAACTTTCATCTACTGATTTTTAGCACCCATTAGTGGATCTCAACTATGGCAATATTTAATTTGATTTTTACTCATTCTAGTGGTAATTTTGCTACTCTCCTCATGCCTTTAATATTTATTATTTGGAATTCTTCTATAAGGAAATTATGTCCCTACTCCCCCATTGATATATTTATTCAGCTATTTGTTAATATAAGGATATTTATTTTGTTTTGGGTTATAATCCAATATGAACATTATTTTGTTGCTCAAATTATTGCAGATTTAGCCAATGGGAACCCTTTGGGCTCTTGTGTCATTTAGACATAAACTTAACTATTTACTTTTTTTTTTTTTTTTTTTTTTACTTCTTTGCTTCATATCTAGGGTCATCCTGTATTTTTCCTATTCTAGCACTGGAATGGACCACTTCTCCAGGAAACTAACCATTGCTTCTTTAACTGAAGATTAGTATTTAGAAACCAGCATCTGAGGACTAGGTGTGCTCATTGCTACTGGGTGTCATTGCCTCTAGGAACTCTCAGCAGAGTCTAAGCGTCTCAGGGATACTTCTCCTTGGCTGTTATGGGCCCAGCATATTCCTTATACCTGATCATGCCCCAGGAATACAGTCTTCCCACCACCATTCTCTTCCCACAGCTATAATGGATTTTTCCAGTGTACAATAAACAACTGTTGCCCTTCACCGTACAGACTGATGGTTTTGTTTCAGAAGAGAGATTAATGAGAAAGGACCACATGGGATTCTGTAGCCCTCCTCCAGCAGCTGCTTTTCTCTTCTCATAACTTCACCTTGAAGGGCACTTTCTTAGGACTCTCTCCAACCTCTTCTGCAAGTGCTCAGTAGGGTTTATGGAGACAAAGTCTGAAGATATTGTGGATTCACCCAATTTCTGTGGTCCCTAGGGGCTTCATTACTGCATATTCAGCCTCTGCCAATTCTCTAATCACCCCAGTGGGTCTCTTCTTACCAATGTCTACTTGTGTTTACACTGGGCAAGTCATTGTTCATTTGTTTCTCCCTGAAGTGGTCAATCCTTTCTTATATTTTGGGACAGGTAGTTACCCTGTGGCCAGTTCTCTGGCAGATTCAAGAAAAGTCATGAATTTGCAAATTGTCTGGCTTTGTTTTCCATTATAAGAATTGGAGAAGTACTCTTTTTCTCTCTGCCTCTCTAAGCAGAAATGTGTTTTATTTGTGAAATCAGCCCTGCAATATTTACCCAATTATTTTTGGAATAGTTTCAGTAGAAACGACACCAGTTCTTTGTACCTCTGGTAGAATTCAGCTGTAAATCTGCCTGGTCACGGGCTTTTTTTTTTTTTCTTTCATTGGTAGGCTGTTTATTACTGCCTCAATTTCAGAACTCATTACTGGTCTATTTGGGGATTCAATTTCTCCCTGGATCAGTCTTGGGAGGTGTATGCATCCAGGAATTTATCCATTTCTTCTAGATTTTCTAGTTTATATGCATAGAGGTGTTTGGTATTCTCTGGTGGTTGTTTGTACATCTGTGGAATCAGTGGTGATATCCCTCTTATCATTTCTGATTGTGCCTATTTGACTCTTCTTTTTTCTTTATTAGTCTAGTTAGCAGTCTATTTTATTAATTTTTTCAAAAAACCAGCTCTTAGATTTGTTGATTTTTTTGAAGGGTGTTTGTGTCTCTATCTCCTTCAGTTCTGCTCTGATCTCGGTTATTTCTTGTCTTCTGCCAGCTTTGTGGTTTGTTTGCTCTTGCTTCTCTAGTTATTTTAATTGTGATGTTAGGGCATCGATTTGAGATCATTCCAGCTTTCTGATTGGGCATTTCATGCTATAAATTTCCCTCTTAACACTGCTTTAGCTGTATCCCAGAGATTCTGGTATGTTGTCTCTTTTCTCATCGGTTTCAAAGAACTTCTTGATTTCTGCCTTCATTTTGTTATTTACCCAGGAGTCATTCAGGAGAAGGTTGCTCAATTTCCATGCAATTGTGTGGTTTTGAGTGAATTTCTTAGTCTTGAGTTCTAATTTGAATGGACTGTGGTCTGAGAGATGGTTTCTTATTATTTCAGCTCCTTTGCATTTGCTGAAGAGTGTTTTAATTCTGATTAACAGTTTTAGAGTAAGTGCCATGTGGTGATAAGAAGAATGTATATTCTGTTGTTTTGGGGTGGAGAGTTCTGTAGACATCTCTCAGCTTCGCTTGATCCAGAGCTGCATTCAGGTCCTGAATATCTTCATTAATTTTCTGTCTCAATGATCTAATAATGACAGTGAGGTTTTAAAGTGTCCATCTATTATTGTGTGTGAGTCTAAGTCTCTTTGTAGGTCTCAGAGAACTTACTTTATGAATATGGGTGCTCCTATATTGGGTTCACATATATTTAGGATAGTTAGATTTTCTTGTTGAATTAAATGCTTTACCATAACTCTCTGGGTCTCCCTTCAGGGTCAGCAGCTCAACTGTTTCCCTCTGGACACAAGCAAGCCAAGCTATGTCCTGGCTCCGTTTTCCATCTGCAAAGATGGACAGCTCTGGCTCGCTCGCTCTCTCTCTCTTTCCCTGGGGCACAAGCACACCTGTATAGTGTCAGCAGGGTAACTATACCTTTTATAGACAATAGTGGCATAAAGCCAAGTGATGATAGCCTTCCCATGTTATGGCTATATAGCTGTGTTTACATTATACACAGAATTGCGCACCTGTGCTGCAAACTCCCTGAGTCACACAGGATGTTTACCTCGGCCTATCCTGCTTGACTGCAGCACAGCCATGTTCCTTACACCTTGGTTTTTCCCTTACCTAGAGGTATCACAAATAAAGGCTTTGAAACAGCAAAGATGCCAGCCTGCTTCTTCCTCTGGGACCTCCATCCTGGGGTGGGTACTGACCTGTTGCCAGCCCAGACACTCCTGTAGGAGGAGTCTGGAGGCCACTGTTGGGAGGTGTTACCCAGTCAGAAGGGACGACGGGGTCAGGAACCTGCTTAAAGAAGCAGTTTGGCTGCTTTTTGCTAGAGCAGATGTGCTACACTGGGGTTAACCCTTCCCCATCCAGACCACCTGAACTCTCCAGAGCCACCAGGCTGGAAAGGCCACAGAGACATCGGCTGCCCTTTCCTCCAGTGGCTCCATCCCAGGAAGCGATCACAGTTCTATCTGTATAACCCTGGCTGGAGTTGCTGAAATTCTCACAGGGAGGACCCTCCCAGTGAGGAGGGATGGATTGGGATCCCACTTAAATAAGCAGTCTGATAACTTATTTAAGTGGTCTGACACTTTGGCACAGCTGTGCTGTGTTGTGGGGAACTCATCCTTGTCAGGACCACCTGGCCTCCCTGGAGCCAGGAGGCTAGAACTTCTTATTTGACTAAACTGCAGAAATGGAGGCTGCCACTCCCCTTTGGGTCTTCATCTCAGGGAAAGATCAGAGTTCTTCCCATATATCTCTCTGGCTGGAGTCCTGAAATTCCCACTGGTAGGCCCGTCCCAGTGAGAAAAGATGGATTCGGGTCCCACTTTTAAAAGCAGTCTGGCTGCTATCTGGCATAACAGCTGTGCTGCATTGTGGGGGATTCCGGCTCGTCCAGACCACCTGGACTCCTCAACTGGCTAGAATGGCTGAGTCGACCTAACTGCAGAAATGATGGCGGCCCCTCCCCTGGGAACTTGTCCATCTCAGGCAGTCTCCAGCCTGTTGTGCTAGCTGGCTGGAATTCCAAGCCAGCGGGTCTTAAATTGCGAGGTGTTGTGGAAGTAGGTCCCACAAAAATGATGCTGCTTGGCTCCCTGGATACAGCCCCCTTCCTAGGGGAGTATAGGAATGGCTCTTCCACCTTGCCAGGATTCCCAGGGCTGGAGTCTGTAAAACTCCTGAGTTTCTGTGTGAGCCTGAGTGACTGCTCTGCTGAGACTGCACAGCTTTGTGTATCCGACCCAAGGCTCTGTTGGCATGGGCTCACAAGGGGATCTCCTGATCCATGGGTTGTAAACATCTGTGGAAGAAGGCTGGTTTCCCCTGGCAGGGCTGCACAATCACTCACTGTGTCCCTTGGCTGAGGGTGAGGGTTCCTTTGGCTCCATACCACTCCCAGATGGGCCATCGCCCCACTCTGCTTTTCTTCATTATTCATGGGTGGAGCCATCTACCTAGTCAGTCTCAATGCGAGAACCTGGATATTTCAGTTAAAGATGCTGAATTCACTCGCTGTTTTCATTCTTCTCTGTGAGAGCCATGGACTGTACCTGCTTCTCATCAACTACCTTGGCCACTCCGTCCCTCTGTGGATAACTTTAAAGCTCAGAAAACAACCTTGCCATCTTTCCCTCAAGAAAAACAATATCTCAATTATGGATCAAGATTCTGGAAAATCTGGCAGGTAGAATAGTCCTTCTGTGGAGGAACCAGGACTAGTTAATTTTCTTGAGCCTGAGATCCTTCAACTAGGTTAAAAAATGAAAGCATAAACCTAATTATGTCTAGCCTATGGGTTAGAGCATAGGAGTCAGTTAAGGTGAAAATGTTTTTCAGGAGAGGTATTCTCCTTAATTTATTAACATTTTAGTAAATTCTTAGGACATTTTCTCTCGGTCTGAGACATTACAACACATAGAGGTATGCTTTTGTCAGGAAAGAGAAGTCAACGGCCAGAAATCAGAGAAAGAATCTTTGAAGAACTGGGCTGCTGAGGAAGGTAATATTGAAAGGAAAGAGATTCCTACAGAGAGACAGCAAGTAGATTTGACAAACAAGCATGGTCTACTTCAAAATGTTGCAGAGAATAAGCAGGAAGACGATTCATTTGTTAGTTTCCATTCTGACAATTTTTGTTGGACTTCTAATAACTCAAGCCCTAAGGAAAGGAAAACATTTTCTGAAAATGATATTATCTGAATGACAGCAAAAACTACATTCGTTAGTGATATGTAGAGCAAGGACAGAATCAGTTAAGAATGGAATTGACTATTTTGATTTGAGTCATAGACATGACTTATGAACCCTACACAAATCATTTGATGAGAATGACTAAGATTACAGTCTGGAAGGAAAGCCATGTAGTCAACCACTCATTTAGTTGAAGTATGATCGTAATTAACAAACAACATACATTTTGAATCTCTGAAATCAATTTTTAATTTTTCCCTCACCAAAGAATTGGGGGAAACCTCTTACCTCAGAACCACTAAGAGAAGATGTCTTTCTTCTTTATGATTTCAACTCCTTTGCATTTGCTGAAGAGTGTTTTAATTCTGATTAACAGTTTTAGAGTAAGTGCCATGTGGTGATAAGAAGAGTGTATATTCTGTTGTTTTGGGGTGGAGAGTTCAGTCATTTCTTGCCTTTACTGTTGTGATTATTTTTTCAGGCTTACATCATTTCCATGGTTTTATTCCACGCCAGCTAGCACTGAAAAAGTTTTAAAATTTCCATCACAGCACACGGAAAACTGTCAAGTCTCTGTCCCTCCACTTGTTTCCAGGACTAAGATATACTTAATGACAATTCTAAGTGCAATTGGTCCCTTCAATAGACTCTGAAAAAAATGCATGCTTTCAATTACATCAGAACACACAAAAATGACACTTTTTCTGATGTGCCTAGCCCTGCAGTTGTCTCTGATCTTAGCATTCTGAATTCTAGGCAGCTATTTTGGAGTTGGTGATCAGCATTATGTCTACCATGTCATTTGTTTTGGTCAGAAGAGTAACTCGCTGATTAGAGTTTGAGCTGAAAATAGATTTCTTGTTGGGAAGAAACCATTACAGAGCTTCAAACACTACTAAACCCCTTCCCAAATACAGTGAGATTCAAGAGTTTATCATCTCACAGACACATAAAGACATGGCTTTTTTTTTAAAAGCAATAATAATATCGCTACCCATCTAATGAGGCGAGAATCTCTGTAGATATCTTCACCAATCCTCAGACACCCCAATCAATTAGACAGGACTTAGCAACTCCACAGTTCAGGTGAAATTAGGTTCTTTGATACAGTAGGAATGCTAGAAAAAAATATATATTTTGTTAAATCTTCTATAACAATGCTTCTCAAACTGCAGGTTATAACTGAATTATTAGTGAGTTTTGAAATCAATTTAGTGGTTTGTAATTGGCATTTTCTTTTAAAATAGAGTGGAATAAAAAAGAGGAAAGAAAAGAAAAGGAAAGGCTAAAATGCACATGTAAGTGTAGGCATTATTTCATGAACCTTTTGACTGTTATAAAGAATAATCAAGCACTTCACCTTTTCATTCAGTAAGCATATTTTAGGTAACTCCTTTAAAAAGTTTATTGCACATACAGATGGCAGCTGAAGTCTGAGTCCTGTATCCATTCAATTTTCACAAAGGAATATCTCTCCTTCCTCCCCCTTGCCTAGAAATATCCTTCCTGTGAATGCTGTGGGTCTTAAAGTTCAGCAAGTTCTTATTGTACCACACAGCTATTAATAGATGCAAACTCAAGGTCAAGTTGTTCACGTCCTTCCAAGGCCATTAAAGATCCTGAAACACTGTTGAAGCTCAGGGCTGGAGTTTATTGAATGGGAAAAGGAAAAGCAAACAAAACACAGAGGAGATTAGTTAAAAAGAGATGGCAACTACTTACAATATCATACTATGAAAATAATTATTCATGTCTGCTGAACAACATCTCAGGTTCTCCTTTAAATAAGGACAAAGAGACTAAAGGAAAGCAAGATAAAAAAGTAAATTCAAATTACTTGGAACTAGGCAGAGAATGCCAAATAGACCGACAAATAGCGAAGCACTGTTCAGTGACAGAACTACTGGGATCCCCAGAGGGGCCAGGCTTTCCGCCAGTGATAATTAACACCCATGTGCCTCTGTGAGCTCAACCTCATGCTGGCTGTCTTGTACACTTACCCTAAACAGAGCACAGTCTTTTCATCCACCCAGTGAAACCAGAGCAGAGGTCAATCTCTGTCCGAGGGTCAGTGACCCCTGAAAATGTGGTCACATCGTCTCTTTATTTAAAACTCTCAGTGTCTCTCTAATACTCTTAGGAAAAAGAAGTCCAAATGCCTTAACGTGACCTACAAGCTCCACTTATACTGTCTCTGGCTCCCTGATTTAGCTTTTCAGTCTCACTCTCTTTGGCTTCCATCTAACCTCTACGATTATCCCCAATGAACTAATTTGCCAAACGTTTCCTGAACAGCAAATTTGGGCACACGCTCTTCACATTAACTGAAACACATTTCCCATCCTGTAAACTCCACCTTCAGTTCTTACCTCCCTTTCTCTGCTAAACCTTCATTACCCCATGCTTTCTCTTGCCGATGTTGCTGGTCCTTCTCCTGTGTCCCTACAATACCTTGTCCTTCCGGACTATAAATTTTCAGATTATATTCTAGTCATCTGTTTTCTTTCGTAGGACCACAGCCCCACATTGCATAGGATACAAACACTACAACAGTAACTAGGTCTTTTTAGTTCATGGTGCTTATTTCTTGATCTTTGTTTCTTGTTTATCCCCAGATCTTATTCAGTGATGAGCAATAATAAACATTTTATGTTCTCTGTTGCCACCACTACTGTGTTCTCAACGTGTACAGAACTCTAGGTCTCCTCTGGGGCTGGTTTTTCACTCACTATCGGTATACCTTCTTTTTGCTTAAATTTGATCATCTGTGAAATGAAAGTTATGGATGGGATTATAGAAAATAATGAAGGTA
>NW_012108953.1:377177-378993 GCF_000951045.1 Mandrillus leucophaeus | reverse complement strand
AAAAAAAAAAAAAAAAAAAAAAAGCCAAACAGACAGACGGCACTCTCAAAATAGGTATTTGAGGAGAATTTAATAAAAGGACTATTTATAAAGATGTGGGCAGGATATAGGGAGACCACAAAGCATAATGTAAACCCCAGGGCTAGTAATGGCAGAAAACCTCAACCATTCATTCACTTTCTAGAGCCCAGAGAGGCAGGCAAGGAAAGGGTCCCCCAACAATAGCAGTGGCTTTGGCATGGAGGAAGCCAGCCTGAGGTGATCCCAGGAAGGGAGTCAAGGGACTAGTCACACGCCCAGCCCCCGCCTCCCATTTAGGCTCTTCATTAGCCAACCAAATAGAATCCAGAGAACAAGAGGGCTCACTGATGCAATTCATAAGGTCAGCCACACAGAGCACAATACAGGTGGAGGAGGATAGAGAGGGATAATCGGAAGATGACAGCATCCAGAGATGCTGATGACACAGTGATAGAACCTGGATGCAGGGAGTCTTTTTGCACATGATGAGTTGTAATAATGCAAACAAAAACATTTTTATTGTCTAACAGAGTTTTGCCAGACCCTTGACATTCTAGTTAAGCATAAATCATTTGCAATTCCTTTAAAGAAATGGCACTGTTACCACCAGCTATATCAAATAAACCATAGGTTAGTGAAATATGAAAAATTGTTATGTTACTATACAGTCTTTTTGGAAAGTAACTTATGGCAACATAAAATGTTTAATGTCGCCTAATAACCTATGCATCTTATTATAAAAATACTTTTGATTAGATGATCTGCAGAGTATCCTTTTGAGGGCAGTCAAAATTATTATTATCCAATTCTTATGTAGATTTATAATTAATCTAACAACTATGATCTGACCATGAATATGCCTTTGCCATCTGGTGTCTTTACCCTGAGTTTGATCATGAATAATACATAACCATCTGACAGCTGAATCCAATCCATAATGCAGCCATACATGATGCAGATCCATCCATAGTATACTAATTTGCATTCTCCATCATTTTTGTCTAATTCTTACCCAGAGCTTTTTCATTGAGTTTCAGCCACCAGGGGAACAATCCACCTACAGACTTGGCCATATGGGATGCAGTGCATATCCTCCAGTGTCCTGGGTCTGATCCTAATTGTCACCAGCCGAGCCAAAATGTGTCACTCCAAACGTGGGCAGGGGTGCTCTTGGGCATTCATAAGATGCTTAATGGGGCTTTCATCGCAGTGTTGCTGACAGTGTGTGTTTTAATTAGACTTCTAAGTGCACATTTATTTTTCCCACTAGACCAGTCCTACATGCAGGTGAAAGAGACAGTCACGTGATTGTAGGTGTCAGACAGTGGTTTTTGAGCATGGCCATCTTAAAATAAGTGATAGTGTAAGTATTTTAAATTATAAGTCAAACAAACAGTTGCCCCCCTGACCTCATCATCCCACCCTTCTCTGCTGTGACACCTGCAATTTTCCAGGGAGCTGGTACTCAGCTGTGACTTCTTCTTTAGTAGGCACATCTGGAATGGTGGAGGCTTTAAAATCTCTGCTTCATGCCTCCCATCTATGTACATTCTAATTCAAATGTGTATGAAACACAGTGTTCGCCAAAATGAAAAACTTTTTTGAGGGCCCAGTTTGGCTAGCAGGCCACCATGTTACAAACTTTGTTTCATATGATTACTAAGCTGCTTCTCTCCACCAATCTTGAGCCTGAAGCATTCACCATCTTATGCATTCCTCTTGGCCATCCCTACTGACTAAGGTAAAATTCTGGGAGCCAAGTTTAGCCAAGATCTTTGGAAACTGCTCAAAAAAA
>NW_012108953.1:281761-376567 GCF_000951045.1 Mandrillus leucophaeus | reverse complement strand
GCCTCTTGGGTTCAAGCAATTCTGCTGCCTCAGCCTCCCAAATGGCTGGGACTACAGGCGCATGCCATCATGCCTGGCTAATTTTTTTGTATTTTTAGCAGAGACGGGGTTTTACCGTGTTAGCCAGGATGGTCTCGATCTCCTGACCTCGTGTTCCACCCACCTCAGCCTCCCAAAGTGCTGGGATTACAGGCGTGAGCCACCGCGCCTGGTCAGTATTTTTTACTTTTTTTTAAATTGTGACTGTGAATAGCAGATCCTGTAGTTCCATTTCCATTGAACCTTCTTATTTCTGCCAGAGCCATTGTTGAAAAGCCACTGCACTTGTTGCTGGAGCTGTGGCCCAGTTTCTCTTGCATTGGTCCACCTGCTCTGTGCTTATGATCACATCTTTCTGTCCACAACTAACTGAAAGGAGAAGGACCTGACTCAAGGGCATAAGGCAAGCAACCTTCAAGTCAGCCAGTGGCCCACCAAGTGGGCTAGCACCAGGGCTTTGGCCTTCAGGGAAAGAAGCCCATGGGCCAAACTGATCAGACATATATTCTTGGGAAACTTGAATATGAAATGTAGAGATTTGGCAGTTGTGGATGGGGGAAGAAGCTGAGACTCTCAGAGAAGGCAGTAAACAGAAACCAAGAGTGGGCAGAAGCTGTGACGTCAGCAGAAGAGTGGCAGGAGCAGGTGGAGTTGAGAGAGAGTTCGAGTCAATCCATAGTGGATGGACAGAGGCAGGAGAATGGGTGCATGCTGCTTGGTAAGGGAATGAGATAGCCAGGTGCTAAGCTGAGGTTCTAGTTAAATTGCCAATTTGCGTATTTGTCTTCTCTGTCTAACCCCAAATAGTACTTGATTGCAATCCTGTCCAAAAAAAAAAAGCCTGTTTAATCATGTAATTTCTGAAAGATTCTGAGAAAATTAATAGGTTTAAAATGGAATAAAATTGGTTTCTGTATTATCAAATTAAGTCTCTTTAATGATCAAGAGTGATGTGTACCTATAATTCTTATATTTCTATTTGGAATCTACTCTTTCTGCTCTCTACTTATATAATTAGTGTTGCTGAATAGGTTATGAGACATTTGAGAAAGTGATCTTTCATTGAGTAGCTCCTGTGCATTGCAAGGCATTTAGCATCATGGGCTCAGTGAATGCCTAAAGTCACCCTCCCTCCTTCCCATTGTGACATTTAAAACTAAATCCACACATTTTCAAATGTCCACTGGGGAGTAGTACTGGTCCCAGTTAAGAACTATTGATCCAAGGCTTCCCATTCTTCCTGGGACAGCTCAAATCCAACCTTCTCTTTATTTCTTTGATTATTCAAGACTATATTGATTTCTGTACCTTCTTTGAATTCCAGCTGCACTTAGAGTCAATAATGCATCATTGAGTTCTTAATTGTGTTCTAATTGTTTCACGTATGTTGGTTTCCCTTCTCGGCTTGCTCATAATTCTTTAAGAGCAGCAACAGTGTCCAAGATATCTGTTGTATCACACGTTGTGCCTAACTAAGTACTGAATGTTTAATGAATTCTAACCAGTTCCTCATAATTTAGTCTCTGCTTAACTCTTCAACAATGTTTCCTACCATACCTCCACCATCATCCCTGGCCCTTGTCCCTCCAGCAGCTAGAAGAAGCTCATTAGAGTTTCCTAAACATACCATATTGGTTCAACATTATGCCTCCACATAATGCTGTATCTTTTGCATGTAAAATGCACTTCAATTGACTTTCTTCTAGGTAAAATCTTATCCAATCTTCAAATTCTAGCCTCTCTGGTGAATTACTCCCTTCTCTGTAGTTTTTATAAACTTGTATTGATGAATAACTTCTCTGTTTACTTGGTTCTTCTCCTAAAAAGGGCAGTAACTGTGTCTAATTGATTTCCTTGACTCCTAGCATGACAACTGGCACTCACTAGAAGCTGAATAAATGCTGGTTGATTATAGCTGATTATACTATATTTTTAACATTCATAAGTATGAGCCATACCATAAAGAATAGAGAAGAATATTGGTCACTAAATAGAGGCAGCTATTTCCTTTTCCTTCACTGCACCTTGCTTTTTGCTCAGTAACTCTTAAGAAATAGAATTCAGGTGCCCCACTACTGTTCAGAGCTTACTTCCAACTTACATATATTAGACAGTTTCATTAATGTACCTGACGCAGTCATCTTGGTTGTGCCTTGTTTAATTTCTCTCATTTGGTTTGCTCCTTTTTACAATTGTAGAAAGGAGCAAACAAAATACTGAAAACACTGCATCAACTGTTATTAGCGAGAAATTTACTCAAACTGAACACTCAACTGGGAGGGAAAAAAACTGTGTTTTATTAGAATAGATTGCTTCATTCCTATTTAGCACTTGACTTGGAGAGGCCTCCCCTGTGACTCCCCTGTAGTACAAAGCAGTGATAGCCATATGATTATAAAGAATGTCATACAAAATAATAACAAAAATAATCCTATGGGAAACACTGTCAGCTAATACACGATTAAGGAGAGAAGCATTTACAGATACACATGAATTAACAGGGGTTCTGGACTCAGAACTCTTTTAAAAAAAATCATAGCCCTGGTGAGGAAAGTCTGGAAATCAGCCGTGGCCTCTATTTGGCTTCAGTAATGACTGATGGAGTTCTGGTTGATAAGGAAAAGACAAAGAAACGTGTCAGGGACATACTAATTGCTGATGGGCCAAAGACCTGGATCCTGCAAAGTGTTGCCAGGGCCTTCCTCAGGAATCGAAAAAGACACTGCCTCCGTGTTACTCTGTGAGGCCCCTTCATATCACCAGGGACCACGGAGGTGGGTGGGACTGGACACCCACAGATACTAAGAGAACCAGGAGCTACAACCTCAACATCAAGAGGAGACTGAGTGAGGAATGGAAGAGAGAAGAATTTTGCAAGCTGAACTGCAGTTCATTGCTTTCCTGATATGTCTATGTCTAGAAACTAAGTTTCCAACAATTAAACAAGTTGTTGACTAGTCCCCAAATTTAATAGAAGTTTCATTAGAGAATGCCTGGAAATGGCAGCACGATGTATGAAATGATTGTTGAGGGAACTCTATTAGAAATGTCTGCCTTTGAAAATGTTTTTTAATATGCACACGTTTTTATATTAACTTCTTTGTATAAATTGTATTTGTTTTATATTTGGCATGTTGGCAGGGACAGGTAAAAGGGCAACAGTCATTTCTTTTGTGAAATTGAGATAATAGCTCCCTTCCAATGTATGAAGTAGAAATAATAAATGTAATATATCACTGCACCAGACACAGAGGAAGGGTGTAGTCAATGGTTAATGTTATGATATACATCAAAGGTTGAAGGATAGAGTATTGCTCTCTCACCAGATTAACATACCCCTTAACCAAATATTTTGATCATACTAAAAGCTACTCAAAGGGATCAAATAAGCCATTTGATCCTTTTCTCAAAGAAGAGCCCCTAAAATTACAAGCAACCAACCCATTTTGCCTCAGGCTCACTCACTTGCTTAGTAACTAATTTCTTTTCTGAAATTTAGGGGCACAGATTACAATTCTGGTACCCCAAGAAATATTTTAAAACAGATCATTGCCACCCACCCACCTGACAGCTTCTAGATATTTCTTCCCTCATCTCCATGGGCTTTACTACTCTTCTAGTCCGAGAAGGAAGCACCATAATGTAATGGAAAGGGCTTGACCTTTGGTATTAGAAAGATTTCAGTTTCAATACGGATTTTTAAAATTATTGGCCGTGAAACATTGACAGGTTACTTAATTTGCCTGAATCTCATTTTACTTATCTACAAATCAGTGTAGGTGGGTGTATGCAGTACTGGGGAGAGATTATAGATAACAGACTAGAAATTTGCCAGAAAAAAAAAAATAGGATTAATAGTCCTAGTACATGCTACATAAATAATGGATTCTGTTTATTATTGTGTTATTGCTACATCTCTCCTCTCACCCCTCCCCCAAAATTATTAGGTTGGTGCAAAAGTAACAGCGATTTTTGCCATTACCTTTAATGGCACAAAGCTCAATTACTTCTCGCCAACCTAATAATAGCTCAACAATAATTTAGGGCAAGAATATTAGATTAGGAATTATCAGCCCTTCATTTTGATGCCAGTACTATTTATTTCCTCTAAAATATGTAGCTGTTTGATTTGCCTCTCTGAGCCTTATTTTCCTTTTCTGCAAAAATGAGTTGGTAAATTGGGATAATCTAAAATGTCTCTTTTACCCTTGAAATTCTGTTTCCATCGTTAATTTTGTTTCCTCCCTGAGGCTATCACCTCATTTTTTAAAAATTTCATCTTGTTTTATTTTGGTTTTAACTATTATTAATGAAGTAATACTAGATATATGGAAAATTTTCAAGAATAATGCAGAGTTTTCATATATCCTTCACCAAGATTCCCCAACCTTGATACAATACTATAAACTCATCTATAGGCTTCATTCAATGTGATGACTAATTTTATACATCAACTTGACTAGGCTCAGAGATACCCAGATAGCTCGTAAAACATTGCTTCTGGGTGTGTCTGTGAGGGTGTTTCCACAAGAGATTAGCATTCGAATCAGTAGATTCAACTGAGTAAAAGAGATTGTCTTCACCAATGTGGATGGCCATCCAATCCACCCAGGGCTCCAATAGAACCAAAAGGTAGAGGGAGGGCAAATTCTCTTTCTTATTGAGCTGGGACATTCATCTTCTCCTGCCCTCAGATGTAGATGCTCCTGGTTCTCAGGGCTTTTGAATTCAAACCGAGACTTAGACTTCTGCACTCCCAACCCTTTAGTTCTCAGCCCTTCAGACTTGGACCAAGACTTATACCATCTGCTCCCTGGTTCTCAGGCTTTTGGACTCAGATTGAATTACACCACCAGCTTTCCTGGTTCCCCAGCTTGCAGACAGCAGATTGTGGGTCTTCTCAGCCCCCATAATAGCATTGAGTGAATTCCCATTTTAGACACATAAATATTATATCGGTTCTGTTTCTCTGGAAGACCTTGACTAACACATTCAGATTCTTCCAGTTTATTCCCTAATGTCATTTTTCTGTGCCAGAACTCAATCCAGGATCCTACATTACATTTAGTCATCGTGTCTCTTTAGTCTCCTCCAATCTGTGACAGTTTCTCAGTCTTTCCTTGACTTTCACAATTTTGACACTTTTGAGGAGTGTTTGTCAGATATTTTGTAGAATAACCCTCAGTTGGGGTTTGTTGGATGTTTTCTTATGATTAAACTAAGCTTGTGGGTTTGAGGAAAGAATACCACAGAGATGAAGTACCCCTATCACATCATACCAAATATATGATATCAAAATGACTTGTTACTGATAATGACTCATTATTGGTGATATTGTCATCTTGACCACTTGATTAAAGTTGTATCTTCCAGATTCCTCCACTGAAGAGCTACTATTCTTTTTCTTTTTCCTTATCTATTCTTTAAAGCAGATCACTGAGTCTAGTCCACACTCAAGAGGAGGAAAATAAAACTCTACCTCCTGGACAAAGCTGTATCAAAGAATTTGTAATCCCCTAATTATAAGCTATTTGGATGGAGCTTTCAGACAGCAAGAAGAAAGCTTCCAAATACCCAGAGGCAGTATTCAAATACATTACTCTGGGTTCCCTAATTATCTACCATGACAGAATAAATGTTTGACTTCAACTGAACCTGTAAACACTCTTGATAATTGACCAAATCCCAGGTATGCCATATGCCTACCAGAAAGATGTACAAGCTAATATTGGGAAAGTATAGAAATAATTATTTCAATAATTTTGGAACTATACTGTGGTATATATTAAAAGGACAAAAATGCTTTTATCTCAGCACCAACTTTACCAATGAAATAATCTCTGGACAAAAAATAAAAAGCAGTGCTATAGGGTAACTATGTTGTTTAAGGTAAGGATATGTCTCTGATGGCAGGTATGGGGTATGGGAAAGACAGCTGTGTGTTCATAAAATCCTGTTTTATTTATGATTTTTCCTCCCTGGTACACAGACAGACCAAACTTTCCAGCCCATTATAGTTAGATAGGAGCATAAATTCCAGATCTGGCCTCTAAAACCTCCTCCTGTGTACTCCCTCCTTTTCTCTTGTCTGCTGACTGAAGTTAGGAGTTTCAGTGGAGGCCTCTGAGGTCCTATGGGAGGGAGAAGGCACTAGATAGATAGAGCCTCTGTCCCCAAATGGCTGCAAAGACCACAGCCCTTGCTGACCCTTACTGAACTATGAAGTGAATGAGAAATGAGGCTGTATTGTGTTAACCCACTGAGATTCGGGGGTTGTTCATTATAGCCATCAGATTCGCCTGACCAAAATAGATGGAAGTCCCCAGAGGGTAGAATTTGTTTCCACTAAATTGCTTGTCTAAGACCTAGCACAGTCCCATGTGCAGATGGGACCTAAATGCCTTTGAAGACAAAGAAAAGAGAATAACAAATCCCACGTCACTACAGAGAGGCATTTGGTTTGCAGGAATAAGTATAGCTAAACTCTGCACCTGGTTTTCTATGATGTTTTCACAAAGATTACCTGCAAAAAAACAACCAAAAAAAATGGAAGGATAAAATTCCATTGAAAATGGTGGCGGAAGCAATAGGCTTAAAAACAGCTCAGGTTAAATGAAAGTTTCCCAGAGGTTTCTGATTCACAATTTTGAGCCAGTATAGTAGCAATTATTTCAAGTATTCTTCAATTACACTCTTGGTGTGCATTAATAGCACAAAAATCTATTTATCTCAGTACCAATTTTACCAATGGCAAGTTGGATAGGAAATAAAGCATAATCAAACTTAGTGAAACATAAATTGAGATACTTGACTGGATTTCTATAGCTTTCTAAGAAACTGCCTACCTGGTCATTGTAAAGACATTAATTCTAACACCTCCACATGTGAACACCCTCTGAGAGTTAACATATTGATACTGAATAATACTTTCTCCAGGCATTTGGAGGCTTTTTTCTTGATGTCCAAAAGCTCTATCCAAATAGCTTATAATTAGGGGATTACAAATCCTTTGATATAACTTTGTCTAGGAGGTGGTACTTTCTTTATTCCCCTCCTCTTGAATGTGAACTGGACTTAGAGACTTGCCTCTAAAGAATAGAGTGTGTTAGGGGAAAAAATAGCAGCATTTCAGTGGAGAAATCTGGCATTCACCACCTCAACCAAGTAATCAAGGTGACAGCATTACCAGTAATAAGTCATGTTGATATCATGTACTTCTTGATATGATGTGATGAGAAGGGACTTTACTTCTGCAGTATTCTTTCCCTAAACTCATAGCTACAGTCTCTTCATGAGAAAACATCAGACAAACCCCAACTGAGGAACATTCTACAACTCCACTTCATCAAGAGTTGGTGTCTTTCCATTGCCGTATATCCCATAAAAAAATCCCATTCTGCTATATTAACAATAGAAACCCAGTTTTTGTGATCAAACCTCAACACTTTATATTTCACTGAGTACATTATTCTTTTCTTACTTTCATTACATAGTGAGACTTATTTATAGGAACTATATTTTGTTGAAGTTTCATGTGTAGCCAACACCAAGGTCCATCCTGGCTTCCCTCTCCTCTCATGTTCTTGAGAATATCCCAAAGACACAAGTTTTTGCTCTGACCTTAAGAACTTGTGACCAACAAGAATGCATTCACCAAAAACTTCTAGACTGACTGACTACGATTCTCACATTTAGTATCCCCATATTTTGCAAACACTGAGCATTTTTAGTTGGCCTGCAGAGAAATGTTGCCACCCTCACTGTGGCAAGTTACATGAGGAAGTTTGTGGCTTCCTGCCTTCTCTGGTCCAGCCTTCAGAAGACTGACTAAGAACGGCTGAGATTTATGCATTATACCATGGTCCACTGATATTGGAGAGGGCTCCATGTCATCATGTGTGTAGTTGTAGTTGTTTTAACTATGAAAAGACAAAACCCAACATGTACTTCAGAAAAAATGCAGAGGACACATATAGCTAAGAAAGGACTAGCTCCCCTACGAGAGGTAATTTAATCACCAATTCATTAATTTAATAGCTGCTATGCACTCATTCATTGATGACCAACCCCATGTGTGAACTCCCTCAGAAAGCTGACATATTGATAGTGGCAAAATGGATTCATGTTGACTACAATAAGCTGTGAACAAATTCTACTAAATTAACTCCGCTCCATGTCACACAGTTCCTAATATTTAGGGCTGGATTCCAATGCCTGGATGGATATTAAAGCAATCCAGACATGATTGGAATTCACCTCAAATTTTCTCTGAGGAAATCAGTCTTTTATCCTAGCTGTTGCCTTTGGCAGCATAAACTCAATGAAAATGCCCTCTTTGGAGTAGTTTTTACTAAATCTAATTATGCTGCCTAGTTTGTGGATCCTGCTGTTTTCTCTTTGGTTTCTCTGTTTTCCTTTTTTTCTGGGTGTGAGGGGTGTTACTTCCTTAGTATTCCTATTACAGAACAAGTTGTCCTCAACCCCATTCATCTCTTGTGCATATAAGAAATCATTAGCCCAGTGCTTCAAGGGCCTTCAAGTGGGTTTAGTCTTACCCAGGGATTAACCATTTGGCTGTCTATGTAAGGGTGACTATATACTTTATCTTCCAAATTGGGACACTTTTTAGAGAGCTATTATTGATTATGCCTTGACAACAGGCATAAACTAGGGCTGTCTTGGACAAACTAGGGCATATGACAACACTACTGGGAATTCAAAGCAGAGCTGTGTGCTCCTATGTCTCAGATATTATAAAATCTTCCACAAGACATTTATTTCCTTCAGGGGACTTACAAAACAGGCCTGTTTACATTACATCAGCTAAAGACAGTGTAGTATAGTGGTTACACACAAGGGCCCTGGGACCTCGCCCACAACCACCATACCACCTGCCCATAAGCTGTGAATGATGCCTTCCTATCTCCCAGCTATAGAACCAGATCTCCTGGGCTCAAATTCCAGCACTTTCATCTCTGAGATGTGTGACTTTGGAAAGTCACTTAGCCTTCTGAGTCTCAGTTTCCTTATCTATAAAATGACAATAAATTTGAAAAGATTCATAAGATTATGAGGAGTACATGAATCAATAAATGTAAACCAATTATTCAAAGGTCTGGCATGTTGTAAACACTCAATTATATATTGTCTGTTTTAACAATCTTTTTCTTCATGAGAACATATCATGGGTGTGGGATGCCTTCCAGTCTTGCCCGCTTGTAAATACTTGATTATCCTCCCTGTTTGGTCAGGCAACCCTTCTGGCTAAGTACTCTGAGCTGATGTGACTGGTTATTTTGGGCTCTGACTATTGCCTAGGCATTTTTGTCTACCCATTATTTCTTCAGACACTGGCTCCTTTTTACTTTCAGTATTTTTGTAAAGTTGCCTCCAGCCAAGTACACTGAGTACCATTTCACCATTCAGAGTCACTTTATACAGTAAAGTGTTAAGGAACACACCAAAATGAATCTGCAACTTCACTTTTAGTGACACATGACTCTGTGTCCATATCTTCATGTCAGGCATTGGTTTCTAGTCTATTACAGCCTGAAAGTTACAAAGGAATGCATCTTTAGAATTGTCATTAGTATCTTCTGCTAGAATATGTATGACTCTCTGTGACAATTTAATAAATCTTAAATGAAAATTACAATGGGGCCACTTTTCATCAAAGAAATGGTGAAAAAAGGGGTGTGTTCCAGGTCTCATAAGAAACATGATCGTCATTCTTGCTGGTGTATTGTGCCCCTGGATACAACATCTCATCCAATCTAAAAGCAGAAAAAAGACCTACCCTAATCTCTCAGTAGTGTGAAGTTGAAATTATTTATGTGAATCATTATTAGAGGCAAGAGAGAAACAAATATGCTACATTGTACTCTTAAGCATTTTGTTTATTTACATTCATTTATTAAGCTAGTTAGACTTAATTTCAACATCGTATTTTTAACTTTGCGGGAATGGGAGGGAGGCTAGAGGGGAATAGTCCTCACAGCCATAGAACGCATACCCCTCCTCCACTCCATAATCATCATTATCATCATCTTAATTGCAATCAGCACCAACAATTACTGAGCACTTCTCTACTTCTGGCATTTTACATGCCTAATCTCATTTAATCCTTAAAATAATTCTATGATATAGGTTCTGTCAGCAGCATCACACTGCAGGACGCAGTATAAGGATTCAGAGGTATATTAAAGTTAAATGACTTGGCAATCCATGAAGTGAAACATAAAACCAGGTCAGGATAGATTTAAAACTCACATTAACTACAAGGTTATATCTTGTGTTTTCATGAGAGGAGATATGGAATAACTATTCCTGTCAAATGTACAAAAAGCACATGTTTACTGACTGTAAGTCTGTATAAATATTTTTAATTCATGAAGAGTAGCATGTAAATATCACACCTATACAATACTATTTTACCAAAGTATGCAATTGGTGAGAATCCTAGTATGCTATTGTGTGCTTTGCAAGACAGACATCTTGGAATTTGAAAGTAATAACCAGCTGGTAACCATCTTTCTTAAACTATTTTATTCCTCTGTCTAACAAAGTATATGCCAAAGTTCAAGACCAAGAATGCTTCTTCACAGAGTTGGACCTTGCAGTTGTTTCTTTGATGAATGACTTCCATGTCAAAGAGACTAGGCAAATGTTCTAGAGTGGTTCCCTGCCATTATGCCTTAAATGTTTTAAGATTGGTTACATCTGTACTCTCATATTGAGGGAATTTTCTAAGGGGCAAATGATGTGTTCTGGAGACTTCAGTATAAGACTAAGCATGAAAACCATCATAGTAAGTAACATGTAAAGCACTTAATAGGTCCTAAGTACTTCATATATATTATTTAATCGTCCCAGTAAACTTATGAAATAGTGGCAATTTTAGTGCCATGTTACAATTAAAGAAACTGAAAGGTAGCCACTCTAAGTTGTGGGGCCAGGATATCTTGGGGGGAAAAAAATCTCAGCATTAATCTGTGTCCTTGATTCCAAACCAGGGCAGAGCTAGGTTAGCACCAGAAATATGAACCTAAACTGGGCTGGCTGTCATTTATTGAGCATTTACAATTCCTTGGCATAGCACTAAGCACAGTAAGAATAGTATTTTACTGCACCCCCACTTAAATCCTTCACGGTAGGAATTATCATTCCAGTTTTACAGAGATGAAACCAAGATCCACAGGGTTTAATTGCTTGTTGTCACACGGTGATAAGTGGCACAATCAGTATTTAGACCCAGGTGTATTCAGCTGTAAGTCTGTGTTTTAACTTCCATGACATAGAAGAAACTCTTATTTAGATCAAATATTTTTCTGCCACTTGAATATTATATATTTTGCTTTTTTCCTTCCACAGATTATTCTTAATTTGTTAAGTCCCATTCTTATGCATACTTTTCTCTGTGTTTAAGTTTATTGATATCCGTGTCTCCCAAACAAGTAAAAAACTTGAGCATATATTTCCTTAAATCACTTTTGCCCTTTCACGGGTAGTATTATCTAGCATGTTGATTCTTTATTGGTAAAATGATACAGCTTTTTAAAAATTATATCTCCTTCAGACATTAATAAGCTTGATCAGCTTCTTCATAAAAGTTTTATTTCCCATATCCATTTCTCCATCCAAATTGATTACAATGGACTGAATGTTTGTATTTCCCCAAAATTTACATGTTGACATTTTCTTCCCCAAGGTGATGTGATTAGGAGGTTGGGCCTTTGGGAGGTGATTAAGTTATGAGTGTGGAGCACTCATGAATAGGATTAATGCTCTTATAAGGACTCCAGAGAGCTAGGAAGCCCCTTCCTCCATATGCATGTATAAGAGGAAGCTCTCAGTGCAACCCAGAAGAGGGCCCTTATCAGATCCCGACAATACTGGCACCCTAATCTCAGCCTTCCAGCCTCCAGAACAATAAGAAATAAGTGTATATTGTTTATAAGCCACTCAGTCTATGGTACTTTGTTATAGCAACCAAAGTGGACTAAGACATTGATCTTGCTTTTCAGCAGACCATGTCTCCCAGGAGCATTTCAAATAGGCTCTTTTCTTTTTTTTCCTTCAACTTTATTTTAAGTTCCGGGGTACATGTGCAGGATGTGCAGGCTTGTTACACAGGTAAACGTGTGCCATGGTGGTTTGCTGCACAGATCAACCCATCACATAGATATTAAGCCCAGCATCCATCAGCTATTCTCCTTGATGCTCTCCCTCCCCCAGCACCCACACAGTCCCCAGTGTGTGTTGTTCCCTACCATTTGTCCATGTGTTCTCATCATTCAGCTCCCTCTTATAAGCAAAAACATGTGTTGCTTGATTTTTCTGTTCCTCCATTAGTTTGCTGCGGATAATGGCCTCCAGCTCTCCATGTCCCTGCAAAGGACATGATCTTGTTCCTTTCAAATAGGATCTTTGAGTGAGAAACTTTATTAAACTTTGTAGGTTTAAGAATTTCTTTATTAAAATGGTAGTTAATCTGGGTGGGTTTTTCCTTGAAAACTCTGAAGACATTATTCGGTGTTAAATGTTGAGAAGCCTGACATATTCTGGCATTTCTTAGGGTCTTTTCTTTTGACCTAGAAGCTTTAAAAATTTTCTCTTTGTCTTTATGCTCTTAAATTTTGCTATAAACTGTATGGATATTCATTTTTGTTTTTCACAGTCTTGTTTAGTACACTATCAGCCTTTTAATCCTGAGCTCTTATCTTTCTTTAATCCTGAGAAATTCTTGTTCATATTTCTTCCTCTGTTGGTCCTTTTTCACTTTCTGAGAATTCTATTTTATGGATTTTGACACGTTTCTTTCCGTGTTTCATGACTCTCAACACTTCTCATGGGTTCCAACTCTTCCTGATAGTTTCCCTTCCCAGTATCTTCCAGGTAGTTTTGTGACCCAACCTTTCAGTTCACTGATTTGTGTCTCAGCTGTACGCATTCTGCAATTTCAACTGTTCCTCTAATTTTTTATCTGAAAAGTTATGTTTTCAAGTCAAATCTTTAAATTAATTCTTCTTTTTTCCTGCTGCATGCGTTCAAAAACTCCCCTTATCTCTGTGAGAATGTTCATTTAGGACCATTTTACATTCATATTCTGTTTCTTTAGCTCTGCTTTCTCCAGAAAGGCCTATTACTTCAGTTATCGTTCTTATTTAGAAATATTTCATCTTTTTTTCCTTGGGAGCACTTCTTTTATTCCTGTAGGCAGTGGCTTTGGCCCTATCTTGGGTTTCTTCAGAGACTGGAGGTGCTGGGGAGTTGCCTTAGGGCAGAATACACTTCTGGTGCTGCAGTCTGGACTCAGCTATTCCAGTCCGCTATCCAAGTTCCCTGTTGCTCCCAGTCTCACAGGATGTCTTCCCTGGGCATTTTTCTCAGCATCAGTGGGGCAGCCACCCCTTGTTATGCTTGCCTAGTGTAGGAGGATGGGGTAGGAATGGAGGGCACACACAGTGGCCAGTTCGCCTACCTGACCCCCTTGCCATGGGCTTTCCACCCCAGGAAGACAGCTGACAAGTTCCTGTTAACTTGCACTATATGTGTGAGAAAAGGCAATAAACTGCTGTGACCCCACATTGAATTTCAGGTTCAGCCCCACCAGGAAAATGTGAAGGAAAGAAAAGCATTATTTATAAGACAGAACTTCACAAATTCTCTCCCATCATCTTCCTTCTGTTTCCTGCCTCTGCTCTTCCACCAAAAATAAGACCAATCCTCTCTTTCTTTCTAAGCAAGTTTTGATTTTGTGTTAGTTACTGAGACTCTCAATGTCTCTATATCTCCTGTGCTCAGCTTCATGGGTGAATGACCTATGTGGTTACATGGGATCCCGTGCTTACAAGGGCCCCACACATGGTTTAATACTCTTCTTTTACTATCTTGAAATTCTAGATACTTTCTGAACAGGAGGCCCAGCATTTTCATTTGTGGGATGCACCACAAATTACGTAGCCATTGCTGCCTGTGGCATTTCCAAGTTTGACTTCGGCAGCTTGTATTGAATCACCAAGTTATCCAAGACTAACTAAAGTTATATTTCTAGAGAACTCACTCCAAAATTCCCTCTACATACTTAAGCAGTGACTACTTCTTCAGCTTTCACAAAGTTCCAACAGATTACTTTTGGGGGAAAGAGGGATGGTTCAGAAGAGCATCTCTTGCTAACTAAAAGAAGCAGCACCTTTAAGCCACCTGCCTCAGTTCCTTGAGAGGAACTGGAGGATCCTGAAATATCCACCACCACTACTACCACCCCTTTCCCACCTCCGCCTTTTTCGTTCATTTTGGTAAATGTGAGTTCGGGAATCACAAACTTTGGTAGATGAAGCTTCATGGTTTATTGTAACCCAAAATAGTCTATAGATGCACGCAAAACCATGCACATGCATCTAGACACATCTAGAAAAATATTTTCCTGGAAATAGGGCATAGAGTTTTTACAGATTATCAAAGGCATTCAGATAAAGAAAAGGCTATAAAGGTTACTGTAATCCATGGGTCTTCTGTGTGTGTGTGTGTGTGTGTGTGTGTGTGTGTGTGTGTGTGTAAGACAGAATTCAGTTTTTCCTAGACAGATGCACAACATGCAGAGCACAACACATAAAAGATTTTCTTACCAGAAACTATATTTTCTTACCACGAAGATATGATCTAATTATTGATGAGATATACTTGAGATTAGGATATTCTGCATATTTTTTGCTTTTAATGTCAAATTTAAAAAGGATCAACAAACACAAATCCTGCTCAAAATGATTCACTTCTTGTTAATCCTCTTTCCAGGTTTCCTTTCTTTGCAGCTTTCTAATTGCAACAATCCAAATGATAATTATTATTTTTATAATTTTCCCAATTGTGCATGACAATGACAGAGGTAATTTATTGCAAGGGTTTTCATTTATGCTAATTATAATATGTTAGAGTTGTTTATTAGCAAACATTTCTTTAAAGTAAGGAAAGGCCATTCACTTTCATTGTTACTGAATCCACTGCTTTTCTTTCCAAATTTCCCTTCCTTCCCAACCACTGCCCTGTTCCACCTCAGGGGTGCAAAGTCCTGACCACTCCAATTAATTAATAGCTTTCAACAAAGAGGAGAAATAAAATTCGTGGCTTATTTTTTTTGTAGCTCACATTGATAATTATCAGAGTCGAAGGTTAGAAATGTACAGTGATGGGCATTCTGATGCATTCCCTAGCATTAGAGTCAAAGATTAGTAAAAGCTTATGGAAGAAAATGAAGAAATGAATACACACTAGTAACAATAGCTGACATGTATAGTGTTTTATTTTCCTGATGGCATTTTACAGGTATTTTCAAACAACTTATGCCTAAAGAGTTATCATCATCCCATTTACATATGAGGAAACTGAGGCATGGAGAAATAAAATTATTTGACCACCAACAAACAACTAGTCAGTAGAGGATTCAGGACTTGACCAGGCAGTTTGATTCTAGAAGTCAATGCTTATAACCACGACATCATATCTGCTTCCAGAATCAGAGCTTCTCGTTATTATGAGAACACCAGAGCTACCACATATCTCATGTCTTTGTCAATTTGGGTTGCGATCACAAAATACTGTAGGCCGGTGGCTTAAACAACAAATGCTGATTTCTCACAGTTCTGGAGGCTGGGGTGACCAACGTCAAGGTGCTGGCAGAGCCAGTGTCCGGCCTGGGCGTGCTTCCTGGCTTGTGCACAGCTGCCTTTTGCATCTTCACATGACAGAGAAGGAGAACAAACACACTCTCTCCTGTCTCCATTCTTGAGAACTTCACCATCATGCCCTAATCACCTTTCAAAGGGCCCGTATCCTAATACCATCACATCTGGGGCGAGTATTTCGATCTAATTAATAGAATTCTAACTAATAGCAAACAAATTAGATCACATGATTAGTCTACGCAGGTTTATTAAAGGTGAACAAGAAATATCCTATAGGATTTTTGAAATAATGAAAACATACTAAGGAGCCCCATGAGGCCTGCAAAGAGTGCAGGAAATGCCATGCTGGGGAAGCACAGACCTACTCCTTTCCATGGAAGCAATGCCCTGTTTTCTACACCCCTCAGCTTCTAACCCTGTCCAACTTATAGTTAGGATTGAAGAAACATTTGCTGAATTGAACTACATCATCATTATTATTATTATTACTACTTTTATTGAAAAGGAGTCTCGCTCTGTGGCCCAGGCTGGAGTGCAGTGGTGCATTCTCCACTCACTGCAACCTCCACCTCCTGGTTCAAGTGAGTCTGCTGCCTCAGCCTCCCGGTTAGGGGCGTCCACAACCACGCCTGGCTAATTTTTGTATTTTTAGTATGAGGTCGCAAACTCCTCACTTCAAGTGATCCGCCCACCTCTGCCTCCCAAGATGCTGGGATTACCGGCATGAGCCACCGCACCCAACTGAACTAAATTAAATGTAACTTTGCACTAGTCACGTCTCTGAAGCTAAATTTCTCCACCTGTAAAATGAAAAGGTGAATCTAGATCAATGGCTTTTAGCCCTGACTGTACCTGAGCATCACCCAGAGAACTTATAAAGAAGCATTCATGGCCAGGTGCAGTGACTCACGCCTGTGGTCCCAGCACTTTGGGAGGCCGAGGCAGGTGGATCAAGTCAGGAGATCGAGACCATCCTGGCTAACACAGTGAAACCCCATCTCTACTAAAAATACAAAAAGCCGGGTGTGGTGGCGGGCGCCTGTAGTCCCAGCTACTCGGGAGGCTGAGGCAGGAGGATGGCGTGAACCTGGGAGGTGGAGCTTACAGTGAGCCGAGATTGTGCCACTGCACTCCAGCCTGGGCGACTGAGCGAGACTCCGTCTCAAAAAAAACAAGAAGCATTAATGTTCCAGCTTCACCCCAAGATTTTGGTCTAAAGTAGGTGACATGCTGTCCTACCCTTTTTGAGGCTTCCAGTGATTCTAACATGAGGCTAGAGTTGAAAACCACAGACTAGTGATTCTCAAAAGTTTGTTGTCTGGACAAGCAAACATAATCCATCAATAACTCAAGGTCACACTGAAAATAGCTCTCCTTTATCTTGCATAGAGGTGTAGACAGATGAGGAATATTTCCCATAGAACAACTGCTTGATTAACTAGCATATTTAATTTCTTTTTCTTTTTTTCTTTTCTTTTTTTTTTTTTTTTTTTTTTTTTTGAGATGGAATCTGGCTATGTCACCCAGGCTGGAGTGCGGTGGCGCGATCTCGGCTCACTGCGAGCTCCACCTCCCAGGTTCACGCCATTCTCCTGCCTCACCCTCCCGAGTAGCTGGGACTACAGGCGCCTGCCGCCACGCCCGGCTAATTTTTTGTATTTTTAGTAGAGATGGGGTTTCACTGTGTGAGCCCGGATGGTCTCGATCACCTGACCTCGTTATCCGCCCGCCTCGGCCGCCCAAAGTGCTGGGATTACAGGCTTGAGCCACCGCGCTCGGCCGCATATTTTTTTTCTTACAAACCCTTAGACACATGTGTTACAGCTGGTCCCAGTGCTGCTACCTGATGGAGACCCCGGACCTAATTTCCCAAACCCCTTGCCACCCACTGCAACCAAATCTCCTGGGAGGCGGAGTTGATCAATATGCTTGAACTGAGATAGTTACATCCCAGCTATTCTCTTTTCCGCTACTTGGCCTACTGGAGGCTCTTTTAGCAGCTTTCATTTTTTTTCCAGCAACTGTCATTTTTGAAGTCTCTTATTCGAGGAAAATTTAGAAAAGGGAGCTTTGAACTGAAGTAAATGGAGAAAAGTTTAATTTTCCTCTCCTCTGATTAGATACTCAAATTTGGAAATTTATGAATGTTTCCAGCTCCAACATGCTTTTTAAAAGTCATTCCCATAATCCTGCTGAGAATGCCATATGAGTAGTGGATCAAAGGCCAAGTCGTCACTCCTTGTGACTTTCCTCCCACACCGAGATTAGCTTCCTTAGCATGCTCTGAGAGCTAACGGACACTGTCCTCTAAACCTAATGCAACACTAGTAACTTTTTCTCTGTAGATTTGGAATGTTAAATTAAAGATTATGCACCACTTTTTTTCAGAAGCAATTTATTTGGAGGGCAGAGTGCTCTGTCTTAGGTTAAGCAGTTTCATTTTCAGCTACTTTGCTAGCAAGAAGAGATAATGCTTTCTAAGAACATAAATGTGTGCGTCTTCCATACCACTGTGCCTCTCTCATTTTGACTCAGATGAGATCCTATTTCTGAAATAGTCCTAAGGGAGTTTTTTAAATGTTTCCAAGAACAAACAAATCTCTGGCATTATAGTCGAATTTATCACATTTTTGCACTTTGTAAAAAAAGGAGATAAACAATTACCACGGTGAAGAAAACAAATATTTTAAACCCACAAATGCACACTGGTATAAATATGAATCTGCTATGTGTATTATGAGTAGAATCAGAGAAAGCCTAGCATGAGTCCAGGTTCTGTCACTTACTAGTTGCATAATTGTGGATAGGTTATTTTACCTGTCGCCATTTCTGTTTCCCTTCTTATAAAAATGATAGCGTAATAGTAACTTCATGAGCTTTTGTCAGTATTAAATAGATCACTCAGAGTCCTTATTTGAACAATATAATGAGACCCTGTCTCTATAAAAATAAAACTCTAGCCAGGTGTGGTGGTCCACACTTGTAGTCCCAGCTATTTGGGAGGCTGGGGTGAGAGGATCACTTGAGCCCAGAGGTAGAGGCTGCAGTGAGCTATGATCATGCCACTGCACTCCAGGCTAGGCAACAGGGTGAAACCTTATCTCAAAAACAAACAAACAAAATGTCCTTATTGCTGTGCCTGAATAGGTAATTTTTAAACATTCAATAGTTTTGGGGGTACAGGTGGTTTTGGGTTACATAGATCAGTTATTCAGCGATGATTTCTGAGATTTTATCCTACCTGTCATGTGAGCAGTGGTGTACACTGTACCCAATACATGGCCTTTTCTTCCTCACCCACCTCCCAACATACCTCTTACGAGTCCCCAAAGTCCATTATATCACTCTTAAGTTTTTGCGTCCTCATAGCTTAGTTTCCACTTATAAGTAAGAACATACAATATTTGATTTTTCCATTCCTGAGTTACTTCACTTAGAATAATGGCCTCCATCTCCACCCAAGTTGCTGCAAAAGATATTATTTCATTCATTTTTATAGCTAAGTAGTATTCCATGGTGCATGTATCTGAATGGGTAACTTCTTAATCAAGTTTGTTAAGAGGTTGGTAGTGGTGGTGGCAGTTCTTGTACATGTGAGTTTCTTTTTTTATATAATTTCAACTTTTATTTTAGATTCGGGGTGTACATGTGCAGGTTTTTTACATGGGTATATTGCATGATGCTGAGGTTTGGAATACAAATGATCCTGTCACCCAGATAGTGAGCATAGTACCTAACAGTTATTCTTTCAACCCTGGCTCTCCTCCCACCCTCCCCGCTCTAATTAGTCCACAGTGCTTATTGTTGCCAGTAGGTGTGAGTTTCCACGCACTATGATGGTGCCACATACCACTATGAATCAAAGACATCCTTTGATTAATTATTCTAGTGGTGGTGATGAGCTTCACTACCCATTCACATTTATCTACTGATGTGCTGGTAAATATTCAGTAACTGGCCCTTGAGGGTGGAGGAAAAAGAAGCTCTGATTTGTAGCATTTTTATGGTGTAAATACTCCCTCCATGGCAAATTTCAAGCCACCAGTGCAGGGTGACATGAGTGAACAATGATCGGGAAGCACCGCTCATGACTGGCTCTTGGGCTCTGGCTCCAGCACACTGCTTACCCATTTATCAGACAGCTCTGGGTACCAGCAGCACAGGATTGCTCCATGTGACTACAGATTGTCCTCTCTCAGAAGAAACTAAATATTTCACAGGGATTAAATTAGTTCATGCTGATATTACACATGAAGTCGTTGAATAAAGTACCTGACAACTATGTCTAAGTCTCATTTTGGAGAGTATTGGTCAAGAGACGAACTGTATAATATTAGAGCAGGAAGGTGCCAGAGATCTCATCAAGCCTCCAATACCATCCCCAATTCTGAAAAGGAAATTTGAGCACCAAGAATTATGATATTAGGTGACTCACCCACATTCCTACTGCTGTTTATTAATAATAGTTGGATTAAAAACCGTATCTGTTTGCCTTCTGATTGTTTTATCTACTACTCCTGCCAGCAAGGCTTTTACACTCTCAGGCCACTCAGTGACAGAACTCAATAACAGGGGAAGAACCTGTATTTTTTTGCTGCAATTCATCTTGGAATGCCACGCATTTTTAATCAATCAAGAAAAAATGCTCAACACCACTATTCATTAGAAAAATGCACATCAAGACCACAATGAGTTACTATTATACACCAGTCAGAATGGCTACTGTTAAGTCGAAAAATAATATGCTGGTGAGGTTGCCAGGGGTATGGGGGGAAAAGGGAACACTGCTAGTAGGGAGTGCAAATTAGTTTAACCATCGTAGAAAGTTGTATGGCAGTTCCTCAAAGAACTTAAAACAGAATTACCATTTGACCCTAGCAATCCCATTATTGGGTATATACCCAAAGGAATATAAATCATTTTACCATAAAGACACATGTATGCCCATGTTCATCACAGCACTATTCACAATAGCAAAGAGAGAGAATCAATCTAAATGCCCATTAACAGCAGGCTGTTTTTTTATTATATTTTAAGAACAGTAGACTGAATTTTTAAAATGTGGTGTATATGTATACACCATAGAATACTATCCAGCCATAAAAAAGAATGAGAACATGTCCTCTGCAGTCATATGGGTTGAGCTGGAGGACATTATCCCAAGCAAACTAACACAGCAACAGAAAATCAAGTATTGCATGCTATCACTTATAAGTGGTAACTAAACAATGAGAACACATGGACACAAAGAGGGGAACAACAGACACTGGGATCTACTTGAGGGTAGAGGATGGGAGGAGGGAGAGGATCAGAGAAATACTTACTATTCTTAGTATCTGGGTGATGAAATAATCTGTATATGAGACCCCCACGACACAAGTTTACCATCTAACAAACCTGTACAACCCTGAACCTTAAATAACAGTTAAAATTTTTTTTAAAAGTAAATAAAAATAATAGAAAGTATAAATAAAGAACAAAACAATAATAATAAAGCATAGGTTTTGGGTGGTTTTTTTGGGGTTTTTTTGGTTTTTTTTTACAAAAAAAAGTCTTTTCTCAAACAACTACAAAGGGATTTAGGTATAAGACTGGCCTTGGGGAGTGCACTTTACATGAGGTCGAATTAATGAGATGCTCTGGGCATTATCAGAAAGGAGTCCTCTTTTAAAATAAGCAAACATGGAAAGGCCTTATGGAGAGATCAAACTATGACAAGACTTGGATGTCTTACTATTCTCCTTTTAAAATTAATTTGTTTACATTTTTTAAATATGTGAGCAACTTTATGTGCCAGACATCACTTTTCTAGGTGCTGCACATGCAGATGAAAGAGGCAGATAAAGCTCTTGCTTTATGGAGCTTATTTTCTGGGCGGGGAGTTGGTGTAGGGATTAAGGAGAACACAAAATAATAATGTGTCTTATAATTGCAGCAACTGTATATGCAAAGAAAAGAGAGTAAAAGTAAGAAGAAAGAACAATGGCAGGTGGTGGAAGAGGATGCCACTTAAATGTGGTGATCAGAGAAAAGACCTTTCTGAGGAGATGACCTTTTGACAGAGACCTGAAAGAAATAAAGATCTGGAGGAAATTTGCCACCGTGAGAGAAAAAAAACGCAGTGTTAAGGCCTCAAACAAGCTTCTTGTGTTTGAGGAACAGCAGATGGACTGAGGAAAGGTTAGTAAGAAATGAGGATCCTGTAGGGCTAGCATCATCATGGAAATTTGTTTTGGAATTTATTCTAATTATGATGGGAAGCCTTAAATGAGGGAAGTGACTTCTTCTGGCTCTGCCTGCTGCATGAATAACTGGGCTTGAAAGAGCTAAGAGCAGAAGCAGGGAGGCGATTTGACTCTAGCAGCGGTCCAGTTGAGAGATGATGATGTCTTAGACTACCATTGCTAGGGAGATGCTGAAACATGATTGAATTCAGGACAGATTTTGGAAATATTGCTATCAAGATTTTTCTGGCAGACTGGACATGAGATATTAGGGGAAAGGATGAATAAATGAGGACTCCTAGTTCTTAGGCCTGAGCCCCTTAATTTCTGGAGCTTAGGCCCCATCATTTCATTTATGATGCTGCCAGTAACAGAATGGGTAAAACTGAGGGAAAGGCAAGTAGAAGAGGACAGGAGTAAAGAGCACTTCTTCAGACATGCTAAGTTTGAGATGACTAATGAAAATGTAAAGATAAATATAGATGGTGAACTAAGGGAAGAAGTTTAGTCTAGAAACATAAATGTTAGTGTCATCGACATTTAATTGACAAGTAAAGTCAAAGGATTAGTAAAACAACCCAAAATAGGATTTAGAGAAGAGGTCCAAGGACTGAGTCCTAAGGTATTCCACTGTTTAGAGATCTGGAGAAGAGAAAAGTCCCACCAACAGCCTGACAAAGGGTATCCAGCATGGGAGAAGAGCAACAGGACATCATGCAATCCAGAAACCAAGTGAAGAAAGCACTTCCAGGAGAAGGTAATAACTAATGACGTGTCTGTTGTAATTTGAGTAAGGAGACAACTTAGAATCAACCAGTGGGTTTTAATAGAGGTCAATGTAATACTGCCAAGAACAGTTTCAGGGTAGGAGTAGGGAAGAAAGCCTGACAGAAGAGAATTAAGGGGAGAGCAGGAGATTAAGAAATCAAGACAAAATTTTCTTAAATTTCTATTTAAGAAAATGAAATTTTTTGAGATTGAAGATTTTTCAGTATGTTTGTGTGTTCATGTAAGTAATCTAGCATAGGGGGCAAGAGTTTATGTTGAGGAAAATAAAATCATAGTTGTAATTCACTTGTGCCGATGAGAGAACATGGGTCCAGTGTACTAGGAGGGACTTAGGTAATTGCAATAACAGTTTGCCCATTATGACAGGAGGAAGACAGAGCACATGGGCAAAAATGTGGGTAGGCTGGAAAATGCAGTGAGAAGATAGGTTGAAGCTCTCTACCAATAATTTCTATTTTCAAAACTGAAATAAGATCCTAGATGACCAGCTAAGACTGAGGTTGATTCAAAGAATGTGGAGGTTTCATAAAGAAAGAATAAATGTGACTATGGTAGTAACTGGATGACGTAAAGTGGAAGCAAGATCATCAAAGGACAATCTTGGGTAGGGGGAAGGGCATGGGAGTGCTTTGTCTATGTGAATAGTGATGTTACCAAGAATGATGACAGAATTTGTGGGAGAAAAAAGACAAACCAGGAATATAAACATTTAATGAATTAGGGAGAGTTTCTCAGAGGGGAATTGTTGATTCCAACATGGAGGGGTAGTAGATGGTATAGTCTGAGGCAGGTATGTCAGAGAACCTGTGTAAACTGAAAGTCAGGAAAGTAAAACTATTTGCCTAAAATAAAGTAATAAAATGGCACATAGTAAACACACACAAACACATACACACATAAATACACAAGTGCACATACACATAGAAGTGCACAATATACATACATACACACAACTAGAAATCTATACACCACACCTCAATCCTCCTGTCCTCGGCATAAGAATACATTTACAATCTCTAGCAACTCTGTTGACCTTAAAACTGTTTAACCACCAAGAATTTGACATCACATATATATGAAGAAAGTTGAAGACATAAGATCAAAATGAATTTTCCTTCATTCCTTTCTTGCCCATTTAGATTTTACTTCTTTCTTTGTCTTCTTTTTGTCACACAGAAAACAGAGCCACACTCTACACATCCTGAATCCTGAAAAATCAGAAGACTTATCCTTAAGCAAGTGCTGTTACCTCTTCTGAGTTCAATTCCAAGTAAGTAGGGAGCACCAGGTAGAGGGATGCCTTGTCCCCAGCTCAATTTCCAGCTGGCCCTCCTTTCTCTTCTGAGTGCAGAGGTGTGACAACAAGGAAGAACACAGTACTGAATCCACAGCATCGTGGTTGTCAGCTGCAGGTCATGACTGTTCAGTAGATTGTGAAATCAACTAATTAGGTCTTGACCAGCACTTCTTTTTTAAATAAAAAACAACGAAAAATTAATTTTTAAAAAAATGGAATGAAAAATTATGAGTGCATTAAATGTAATGAGGGCAAATTTGGGGAAAAACATAGCTTACATGAAAATTATATATAAATGTATATGAATATATATTGTGAAAATATTCATACACATGCCTATACTGAGTAATGATGTAAAATATATTTCTTAATATGGGTCATAGTCAACAATGTTTGAAAGCAACTGCCTTAGTGAATCCTATCAACTCTGATAGATACTGAATTCCAACTTCTTTATATAAAAAATGGATTCCAGAAACTGTATCTCCTCTCCATCCTCTTTCCATGTCTCAGTTTGTATGCCCATCTGCCTACTGAATATCCACTAACTCCTAAATTCAAGTTGCTCTTCAACTACCACCTTCACGTCAACCCAGAGACTCTCCTCAACGTGATTATGTCTCTAAAGTAATTCATCCATTCACTCATGCAAACCTTCAGAGTTAGCCAGGCAGCTGCCAGGATGTTTATACTCTCCTTCTCAGCTGCATCTGTTCCAATTTTGTCCTATCCATCTAAATGCCAGCATCTTAATTTACCCCCAGTAGTACTGCACTATCCTAGCACCAGATGTACCAGCCTATAATCTAAATTGTATAGCCCATATACCACAGCCAATTCCATCTCTAAAATGCCATGCTAATAAAAGTGCCTCTGATCAAAAATATTTAGTAGTTCCCTGAAATTTATCAAATAAAACCTAAACATACATTTTCTTTTCTTCTACTTTTATTTTAAGTTCTAGGGTACGTGGGCAGGATGTGCAGGTTTGTTACATAGGTAAATGTGTGCCATGGTGATGAGCTGCACAGATCAACCCATCATCTAGGTGTTAAGCCCAGTGTCCATTACGAACACACCTTTACAGGCAATTGAATTGTTGGGGCCTGGAGCTCAGAGATCTTGTGTTATAGATCTTAGTATCAGTCTTTCCACCTAACAGGGTAATTATATAAAGCAGGCACACAATAAATGTTTGAAGAATGAATAATAAATACAAAACAGTGTTATTAAACCATCAGTGTATAGAATAAAAACAGAAAGCTTTCCTTATTAATTAATAATTACATTAATCAGAATTTCTTCACATGATCCAAAATGCTCAAATTTTTAAGAAGGTTAAAAAAAGATTAGGTCAGCTGACATTATATTCCAAGCTACCTAGATAAATACCACTCAGTCAGTGCAATATACAAAGGGAGCATGGCATTAAAACTGAATGAATGAATTCATTTGTATAAACAGATAAAATGATTCATGTCCATGACATTAGCACTATATAGATTTTCATTCAATTATTTAACTTAAATTATGGTTAGTTCTAACAAAGTTCTAACAAAGAGCACAAAATAAAGGCTTTTATATAAGTAAACAAGTTAGACTGTTTGAAACAGATGACTCAAGTCTCTCTATATATATTTCTCATATGTATGTCCAAACTATGCAGAAATGATTGACAGGATGGCCAAAAATTACTTCTACTCTCATAAAAGCACATATTAAACAATAATGGGAAAATAATCTCACTGCACCAACTATACATGAAAACTAGGCTGAAATCAAAACTGACAGCTCAGTCCCAAAATGCACATTCGATCTAATAGGAAAGAGTGTCAGCAGAAAATAATTACCCATTACCCTCACCCTGTTTTCAGCAAAATTAACACAAAAGTGTTTCAAGTTGTTGTTGGAGACTATTTCAACACACAGGTTAATCTTATCTTTAATTATAAAAAATGCTGCACACATTTTTAACATGCAAATTCAATTGTATATACTGAGTTTGGGGAAGGTTTGCCATCGTGGAGAAAATATCTTTCTTTTGGAACAATGGTAGCAGGTGCTAATAAATGCATTTCTATTTTCAGTTGTAATTTATTTCTACTCACAAAGGAATGTGCAAGACAGAAACAAAGGTAAGAGAAAATTACGTCTAAGTTTTGTTTAGTTTTAGCATTAACTATCTGGATACATATGAATAGTGGTATAAAAAGAATGCTAACTTTACAAATATATTAGGAAGCATCATATTTGCGTAGTATTTTACAGTTTATAAAGCATTTTACAGGCGTTGCCACACTCTCCTTACAAAACTTTTAGGGTTATTACATTGGTGTGATGCTATAATATTATAATGTCATCAAAAATGATGATATTTGTGCACACAATCATATGGATGTTAATATTAGAGTAAGAATGACCCTTCAGAATGGCAGAGAACTTTCTAGTTAATTCTTTCTTGCACTTTCCTGCTACCTATTTGACATTAACTCCTTCAACTAAAATGGCTCAGTAACACAAGGCAATTGCAAAAAGGTTTTATCCTAGCTGTCGTTGCTGTACCACAATAACTACTTTCTGTTGAATAAGCTCTGTGATTTGTCCCCAGACTACCTACTTAAGTAACTGTGCCTCGAGGAGACAACATTGTACAACGGTCAAATATTATGGATAGATCTGGGCTGCCTGGGTTGAAAGTCGAAAGTTGGCTCTGCCATTTACTGTGTTCTCAGACAAGTTTCTTAACTGTTCCCTATAGATGCATAAAATGGGGATGAGAATATCTCCTATAAAAAACAAATTTTAGGCCGAACGTGGTGGCTCACACCTGTAATCCCAGCACTTTGCGAGACTGAGGCGGGAGGATCACTTGAGGTCAGGAGTTTGAGACCAGCCTGGCCAACATGGCAAAACCCCGTCTCTACTAAAAATACAAAAATTAGCCAGGTGTGGTGGCACATGCCTGTAGTCTCAGCTACTCGGAAGACTAAGGCAGGAGAATCACATGAACCTGGGTGGCAGAGGTTGCAGTGAGCTGATATTGTGCCACTGCACTCCAACCTGTGTGATAGAGCAAGACTCCATCTCAAAAATAAAAAATAAAAAAACCACAAACTTTATGAGTACTTCTGGTTCTGAACAGGATGCAGTAGACACACTTCTCCCTATTCTGCCTGTCAGATAAGCTAAACCCTGGTCTACAAAATCAAGATTCATAAAAGATCAATAAATAGTACTTTATAAAAATTAAAAGTTAAAAAGTTAAACTTCACACAGAGTTTTTCTGTGTGAAGAACTCTGTGAAGGGGATTAAAAGACAAGCTACAGATTGGGAAAAAGATTTACTAGCCACATTTCCGAGGACTCATCTAAAAAAGTAAAGAACTTTCAAACTTAACAGTAAAATATCAAACAATCTGTATTAGTAATTCTCTCATTGCTATGAAGAACTACCTGAGACTGGGTAATTTATGAATAAAAGAGGTTTAATTGACTGACAGTTCCACAGGCTGTACAGAAAGCATAACTGGGAGGCGAAACTTACAAGCATGGTGAAGGGTGAAGGAGAAGCAAACTCCTTCACATGGCAGAGAGGGAGAGAGAGAAAGCAAAGGGGGAAGTGCCACACACTTTCAAACAATCAGATCTCATGAGAACTCACTATTATGAGAATATCAAGGGGGAACTCTGCTCCCATGATCCGATCACCTCCCACCAGGTCCTTCCCCAACAATGGAGATTACAATTCAACATGAGATTTGGGTGGGGACACAGAGAATTGTTACAGGAATCTATACATGATAACATGGCATAGAAATACACATACACGCCGGGCGCGGTGGCTCAAGCCTGTAATCCCAGCACTTTGGGAGGCCGAGACGGGCGGATCACGAGGTCAGGAGATCGAGACCATCCTGGCTAACACAGTGAAACCCCGTCTCTACTAAAAAATACCAAAAACTAGCCGGGCGAGGTGGCGGGCGCCTGTAGTCCCAGCTACTCGGGAGGCTGAAGCAAGACAATGACGTAAACCCGGGAGGCGGAGCTTGCAGTGAGCTGAGATCCGGCCACTGCACTCCAGCCTGGGGCACAGAGCGAGACTCCGTCTCAAAAAAAATGAAAAAAAAAAAAAAAAAAAAAAAAATACACATACACATTGTACCACGTCAATTTACTGATATTACTGCTCTATATTTATGAAAGATATAATCTTTGGGTGAAACTGAGTAAAGGATCTCTCTGTACTAGCTTTGCATTTTCTTATGATCTTAATCTAATTAATTAGGATCTTATCATCTGAAATTATTTAAAAATAAAAAAGAGAATCTGACCCATAAAAAAAAGAATATCTCCTACCTCAGAGGATTGCTTTGAGAATTAAATAAGATAATGCACATAAAACATTTAGCAGGTGGCAAGTAGGAAATAGTTTTTTGGATTTTTGTTTTCCTTCAAAGTGCAATGTCAAATCTATGTGTGGCATCATATATCACAGATTTTAAAGGAAGACAATGCACTTCTTGTGTTAAAGCCAGAGGGATCTCTCCTTGTGCCTTTCTTGTTCTATGAGTATTAGGAGGGGCACAATTGTGCAGAGTGGAAAGCATATTAAAGTGTAATGAACACTAAAGCTCTTGAAATCTTTGTGAAAGCATGTCTCTTTCACAAGTAGAGTGAAGTTTACACCAAACCAAGGTTAGGTAGAGCCTGCCTCCCACAGTAAGGTACATGTCATACAGCCAGTACAATCTACTGTTCAGCCAACCAATCACTGTCTCACTTTAATTAGTTAGAAAAAAATTTTTTACAACAATATTCTGTAATAAAAGTTATATTAATATGGTCTCTCTCTCTCAAAATATCATATCATACCACAGGTAACAGAAACTTCAGGAAGTGAAATTGTGAACAAGGGGGACCATACTGTATATAGTAGGTACTTCTGCATAAACTACAAATTAAGGCTGGAGAATACATGCTCATTCCTGTTCATATCAGGTCAATGATTGTTGGATTATAATAAAATATTTTAAAATGTGGATAAACTTATGATAGAGAGGCTTCGTGAGCTTGAAAACAGAAGAAGATGCAAGTAAGTCTGCGGTCTGTCCCCTGTTGAGGTGGCTCTCACAAGGAATCCAAGAGAAGATTAGCACTCCATTTGCACAGGTTAGCTGTGTTACAAACATATGTCTTCTCTCTTTCTTTTTTTTTTATTATTATACTTTAAGTTCTAGGGTACATGTGCACAACGTGCAGGTTTGTTACATATGTATACATGTGCCATGTTGGTGTGCTGCACCCATTAACTCGTCATTTACATTAGGTATATCTCCTAATGCTATCCCTCCCCACTCTCCCCTTCCCCCTCCCCACAATAGGACCCGGTGTGTGATGTCCCCCTTCCTGTGTCCAAGTGATCTCATTATTCAATTCTCACCTATGAGTGAGAACATTCGGTATTTGGTTTTCTGTTCTTGAGATAGTTTGCTGAGCATGATGGTTTCCAGCTGCAGAAATTTAAAGGGCCACTGTGACCAGAAAGAGGTAGATGTCTCTTAGCAGCTCTAACAGTGGAATAATGTCCTAACATATTGACAAGTAAAAAAGCAGCTTAACAAAAATTATAGAGTTAGACAGCATTTTACTAAAATAATAGCAATTTTGAGTGATGGGATTATGTGAATTGAGGGGGGGGGAATAATTTTAGATTTACAGAAAAGTTGCAAAGGTAGTAGAGAGAAGTTCCCATATTGCTTTCACGTAATTTCCCCTAATGTGAACATCCTATGTAACTATAATGCATCTGTTAAAACTAAGAGATTGATAGTATTATCTCTTTAATAACTAAACTCCAGACTATTTGGATTTCACCAATTTTTCCACTTGATATTCTTTGTCTACTCCAGGATCCTGCATTGCACTTAGTAGTCATGTCTCCTTGACCTCCTCTTGTCTATGACAATTTTTAAGACTTTCTTTGTTTATCATGGCTATAAGCATTTTGAGAAGTTACTGGTCAGATATTTTGTAAACTGGCCCTCTGTTTGGGTCTATCTGATTTTTTTTCTCATTATTAGACTGGGATTATAGGTTTTTCACATTATTAGACTGGGACTATAGGTTTTTGAGATGGATATCATGCAGGTGAAGTGTCTTTCTCAGTGCGCCAGATCAGGGGATACAAGACATCAACATGACTTATCAGCCGTGATGTTAACCATGATCACATGGGTGAGATGAGATCTGCCAGGTATCTCCACTGTAAATGCACTATTTTTCACTTTCTATACCAAGATCTGAGGGCCCGTGTGTTTGTTGCTGTTGGGTGGTCACAGTTTCTGGGCTGTCTTAGAAGACAGAGCTAGCAAAAAATATGAGTGATTTTTATTTTCCTCTTTTGTCTTGTCTATATTTTCTAAATGTCCTGCAATAAGTGTCATCTCTGTCTCTTCTTGCTGCTGTAGCAAATTACCACAAACTAAGTGCCTTAAAAGGCACAAATTTATTATCTTACAATTTTGATATCTACAAGTCTGAAGTGGGTCTCACTGGCCAAAATTAAGGGGTCTGTAGCTGGGACTACAGGTGCGTGCCACCATGCCCCGCTAAATATTTTTCTATTTTACTAGAGACAGGGTTTCACCGTGTTAGCCAGGATGGTCTCGAGATCCTGAGCTCAGATGATCTACCTGCCTCGGCCTTCCAAAGTGCTGGGATTACAGGCATGAGCTACCACGCCTGGCCCCGTTTCTACCTTCTTAATGGTATCTTAGTAGCAGTGTTCTTGTGGCACTACATGGGAATATGGTATTGCTCCTATCACCAAAAAAAAGGGGACACATATAAAAAAAGGGACACATATAAAATGTTGAAGATGATGAAGATGAAGAATATGTTTATTGCTTGGATTGTGGTGATAATGTCTTGGATTTATGCATATGTCCGCACTCAATAAATTGTACACATTAAAATATGTGCAGGTTTTTAATATCAATCATACCTTAATAAAGCTGCTTTAAAAATGCAATAGACCTAACACTAGAATCTTCATTCTACAGTGTCTCTCTACAGTTATCACCCTATGTTTTTCAAAGACAACAGAAAACAAAGCCACTGGACCCCATATAAACATGCTAGAAATGCAGATTTAGGAAATTCCCAGTTTTCCCACTAAATCAGGGGTCACAGCACCTCTCTTTCACAACACCCCACTCTGCCACTACCACAATCTTGGAGCTTAAAATAAAGGTTAGATTTTTTTTCTGTCACACTAGCAAGGCACCTATTTTTAAAACTCCCAGTGACAAGTAATAATGGAAGGAAGTAATAGAAACTAAAACAATATGTGGTTGGTAAATAAACCTTAATAAGGCAAAATTTAATAAATAAGCACAAGGAAAAAATATTCACTCTTACTAGTTCGTATAAATTAAAGCAACATTTATGAAGCATTTTAAAATAAGAAAAAGGCTGAGATTTTTAAATAGCTCACAACTTTGGGGGTAGTTCCTGTGGAATCTGAATACTCATTTACTGCTGGTTGGTACTGGAAATTGGTACAACCATTTTTAGACAGCAATAGGTAAATTCCCAGAACCATACAAATTTTCAAGAATTTTGATTCAAAAAATTCTTCTCCTGGGAATTAAGAAATAAATTATTCAACAATATTTAAAAATCTACATGCATAAAATATTTATTGTCAAAAACCTAGAAATACCGTAAACACACAACAATAGCAAAATGATTTAGTAAATTGTAGTACATCAACTTGATGGAAAACTGTGTAGTCATTAAAATAATCATTATAAAGTAAATGTAGAAATACAGAAAATATTTATGGTTTACAGTTTGAGTAAAAAAAGAATACAGAGAAGTATGTGCTCTATGAATGTAACTGTGAAAACATCTATTTGTGTAGAAATATACCACATTTTCTCAATTCTACAAGGCATGTTTTTAACACGTCAACAGCTATGAAATAAGGATACATCTTACAATCAATATAGACTTGTGTTTTAATTGGAAGAACTTTTTCTTAGTGGTGATAAAATAATGATACATCTTAGATTAGATGAAAGATGATACTAGAAGAAAATACGCAAACATGAGACTGCTGCGTTAAACTTGAGAAATTCTAAGTGTTTCATTTTGCCTTTGTTCAAAATTAAATTTTTTTCAGCAATAACTTTTAAAGAATAACAAATGGATAGAGTTAAACACTTTTGACAGGTGGTGGAAAATTCTAGAGGTTTATGCATCTGTAAAAAAAGTGTCATGCTCAGTGAGTAAGCCTTCTTTTAGGAGGAAGAGTGTGGAAGGAATTCTAAAGGAAGGAGTCTATTTTTAGCAAGAAAGAGGAATGAAGGGAGAGGGAACTTCAAAATGTTTCCTAATCTACCTTGTGATTTGTGGGATGTAGTTTTCTTTTATGTCTAACTTCAAAAGGATCAGGAATCTTGTGCCATGAAGAAAAATTTAGAAACTGAAAATAACTGACTGTCTTCCTGATCACCTTTCATTAAAAGTGATTCCAAATTAAACATAATTAAATTTGGCATGAAGGATTTGAAAGTAGTTTTAATGTATACAAAAATCTTGCCAAAAACAATGATATAAATTCACATGAGGTCAAAAATACTCCTTAGTTTTCAAAATACAAGTAAATAGTGAAGACTATCAATGTGAAAAAAAAAAAGTATTATTAGGAAAGCAACAGATGCCACTATATTTAGTGGTAAAATGTATTATAAGCATGTTGAGTTTTAATCAACTATAATTAGGGTGAACAAAATAAATGAGATGTCAATTTATTTTTCTTTTATTTTTTTCCTATAAGAACATATGAGATGAGACTTACTTAGATTTGAGGTCAAGAGTAGGTGCAACCCAAGAAGAGGAGGCTAAGTGAGAAAACTAAGTTGGAAAAATATCTCCTAAACCTATAATCATCAGAAACTAGAAATTCTAATTATAATTATGTGTTCCAAATTATGTATCCATAGCTCATCGGCTACCCATATCCATCCTCCATTTCTTCCTCAGGGGCAGAGCCCCCTGTTTTTAGTGGGGCACATGACACCAGGAACGGTATCCCCTGCAGTCTTGTGGCTAAGCTCAGGGTAATATAATATAACCCAAAGATTTTTATGACCCACTGGACCCCTCTTTATACCTCTCTTAAAAAGGAGGCATGAGTAGACTTTCAACCTTCCTCAGTTTCCCCTGTTGTCAACCTGCACTGGGTATAATGGCTGGAATTTTAAGAACCGTCTCAGTTCATGAGGTTGACACAAGGACTGGTAGCTAGTGTTAGAACTGATGGACCTGAGAGGATCTTCGAACCTGATGACTCCATGGATGTGCTGTACCAGCTTTGAATGGTTTGCCCCTAGATGTCCACTACACATGAGAGAGAGTAAACTTCTGTCTTGCTTAAGCTACAACTATTTCTAGTATTTGGTACTTACAGCTGAACCCAATTCTTAACTGACATATCAAATATGAATTATTTTGTTCTAACTTTATCAAGAACTGTTGTAACGTTCCTCTGAGAATGTGCAGTGGTTTTTTTTTAACCTAGTTTCCCAAATTTAAGAATCCATAAGTACCAATATCCACTAGATGTTCTATCCTATGCTGTACTTTTTTGCTGTTGTTGTTTTCTTAAGACAGTGTCTCACTCTGTTGCCCAGGCTGGAGTGCAGTGGCGCAATCTTGGCTTGCTGCAATTCCCACCTCCCGGGTTCAAGAGATTCTTCTGCCTCAGGCTCCCAAGTAGCTTGGGACTACAGGCACGCGCCACCATGCCCGGCTAATTTTTGTATTTTTAGTAGAGACAGGGTTTCACCGTAATGACCAGGCTGGTCTCGAACTCCTGACCTCATGATTCACCCTCCTTGGCCTCCCAAAGTGCTGGGATTACAGGCATGAGCCACCGTGCCCGACCCTATGCTCTACTTTTATGGATTGGCACGAAGGGAAAACAAGATGAGAAGGGACTTCGAAACAAAAAGGATGTAGCTGGATACGGTAGTGAGGAAGAAGACAGCCAAGAAGTGCTGGATCCTCTCTTCCCTGTCTAGTATTTATCAGGTTTTAGATATGTCTTTGGCAGACTTGAGAGCAGGGAAGAAACCTCTTAAAGCTCTGGATTTGAGTCAGAAAACATTCTTAGTCTTGGCTCTGTGATACCAGAATCTTTCTACAGCTACTCTCAAATGCTTTCTGTACACAATCGTATAATAATCTTTACTAGGTGGGGCAATTTCTGGATAAAATGGGATAAAATTTGTAGAAATGTCCATTTTTATCATTTTTGTGGGCCTTGACTTTTTGAAATAAGAAGGTTACACATACTTTCCCTAAAAGTCTTCTCCTAAACACTGCTCTTTGTCAAGAATTCATTTTCTGACCATCCCTTCATCCTGTCATTTTAAAACTTTCTGAGTTCCACTTCCTGGATACATTTTTTTTTTTTTTTTTTTTTGGAGACAGAGTCTTGTTCTGTCGCTCCAGCCTGGAGTGCAGTGGCGCAATCTCGGCTCACTGCAACTTCTACCTCCTGGGTTCAAGAGATTCTGCTGCCTTAGCCTCCTGAGTAGCTGGGATTACAGGTGTGTGCCATCACATCTAGCAAATTTTTATATTTTTAGTAGAGAGGGGTTTCATCATGTTGGTCAGGCTGGTCTCAAACTCCTGACCTAGTGATCTGCCCACCTTTGCCTCCCAAAGTGCTGGGATTACAGGCGTGAGCCACCGTGCCCGGCCCCTGGCTACAATTCTTAAAACCATTTTCCCCTCAGCTGCCAAACAAGGTATTTCATGTGTGTGCACTTGATTATGAAAAATTCTGCTTATCTCTGAATACATCTTTGGTGCTTACTTAATGGTCAACTTCCAGAGAAAAATAAACTTGGGGCTTATTTTCAACTGTTTGTTCAACTCATGTTTAATCATTGACCATGTGCTTATCACTGTGGGCATTAAATAGATATTTTCTGAGGACAGAAGTTATGTTGGTGGAGATGCTAAAGACAAGAATAATGCAGCATGCTATGTGACTAAGAGTCAATTAATAATTAATAATGGACCCTCAATTAATAATGAAGAATCTCTCGTAAAAAATGCAAGCATGAGCTCTGTGCTTTCTACTTCACATCCAAAGCCTGCTGGAAGAAGATATTAATGGAGGCCCTTTTGGGAGATAGTCTTTCCATTTTTTTTTTTTTTAGCATTTCAGATTTTACCCTGGAATCAAGCTAACCCCGCAGAAAAGGACATAGTCAGCCTGAACAATATTGGCCTTTGAGATGGGACTTGTTTCTGTTACTTACTGAGGAATGATGCTAGAGTCACACCACTGCTTGTGGTGTTTTGGAGAATGTCATCCACTGCCCTTAGGGGAAGTTCCAGGTTAGCAATTTGTTTAGATTTTAATCTAACGAAGTATTTGTTTCTCACCAAAATTGGTATGATTATCCTCCCTGGACATTAAAACGATGTTCCAGGCCAACTTTTGTTTTCACTTTGACTGCCAGAAAAAGTAGAGTCCAATTTCCTGTTCACCTCTAACAACTAGGAAGACCCATCCGATAAGAATATGTATGGGTCTTATGATCTTCTCCTTCCTTCCATCTCCCAATCCCAGTCTTAACTCTCCTCTGACTCGCACTTATATTTGCTCTAATTTTAACACTGTTTTTTCTCTCCTATTTACATCTCATTGTTTTGATATATGTGTTTGTCATTAGCAATTTAAAATGAGTTATAGAACAAGGCAAAGAATACCCGAGTATTTAAAATAAATTTAAAAATAAAATAGAAATCCAAGTTATATATAACTCAGACAAAGAGTGAGTGCCTTGAAGTATTCTAAGGACTTGACTCCTAAGGTCTATTCACCCTGCACCATGCCTGCTTGTCCAGACATGCCATCCTGATACTGTGTAATTTTCCCACCGCAAATCAGATCCTGTACAAAACTCCTCTGGAAAATATCCCTTGTTTTGTAGAGTTGGAAACAGTGACCAGAAAAAAAGAAAAAAATCCCTTTTCTCCCAAGGAAATTGGTAGAATTCCATCCAACAAGAGCTCTTGGAGGTCATCCACCTCTGGTTTTACCATGCTATTGAATTGGTCTCCATAGATGACCACAAGAAAATGAGTACACTTTTGCACCAGAGCCTTTTCCAAGAAAGTTACCATATTAACGCAGGTCTCAAATTATAAAGTCACTTGCTTAGTTTTGTTTGTTTGTTTGTTTGTTTTTGTTTGTTTTGTTTTGTTTTGTTTTTTGAGATGGAGTCTCGCTCTGTCGCCCAGGCTGGAGTGCAGTGGTCAGATCTCAACTCACTGCAAGCTCCACCTCCCAGGTTTATGCCATTCTCCTGCCTCAGCCTCCCAAGTAGCTGGGACTACAGGCACCCGCCACCTCGCCCGGCTAGTTTTTTGTATTTTTTTAGTAGAGATGGGGTTTCACCATGTTAGCCAGGACAGTCTCGATCTCCTGACCTCATGATCCACCCGTCTCAGCCCCCCAAAGTGCTGGGATTACAGGCTTGAGCCACCACGCCCGGCCACTTGCTTAGTTTTTAATTTGATAAGACAATTAAACAGTTGACAATTGGCCAGGGGCGGTGATTCACGCCTGTAATCCTAGCACTTTAAGGGGGGGCGAGGCGGACGGATCACGAGGTCAGGAGATCGAGACCATCCTGGCTAACATGGTGAAACCCCTCTCTACTAAAAATACAAAAAACTAGTCAGCCGTGGTGGCGGACGCCTGTAGTCCCAGCTACTCTGGAGGCTGAGGCGGGAGAATGGCATGAACCCAGGAGGCGGAGCTTGCAGTGAGCCGAGATTGCACCACCACACTCCAGCCTGGGCAACAGAGCCAGACTCCGACTCAAAAAATAAAAATAAAAATAAAAAAAAAAAGGGACAATTGAGTTCAAGGCAGTTAATAGTTGATTTTAATTGATTGGGGTAAACTATTCCATAACAAATGTGTACTCTGTCAGGTAATAATTAAATATTAACTAAGCTTCTAACATTTGCAAGTCACTATACAGGACAAAATATGTTATAAGTACAGCCCTTGAAAAGCTTATAATGGAATGAAGAACAGTAAACTAATACTCAAAAGCCCATAAATATTACACAGATAACTCATTCTTCAAATGCTATACAAGAAGTATAAAGTGCTTCCGTTAAGTGGAATAAGATTTCATGGAAGCCATGAATTTTGGGAGAATTCTTGTAATGTGTAGCAGCCAGCCCAGAGAGGGGCTCCCACAGTGCCATGGCGGGCTGAAGGGCTCCTCAAGCGTTGCCAGAGTGGACGCAGAGGCCGGAGGCTGAGGAGGCACTGAGAGTGAGGGCTGCTAGCACATTGTCACCTCTCAGTATGACAGGCAGGGGGAAAGAATGAGCAAATGGTAGCCAGCCCAAAGGTAAAGCACTTGGCTCATCATGCTGTAAAATGCTGGAGAGTAAAATTAGGGAAGAACATTGGCATAAACTGATGAAGTTTGTTCTTCAGTCCCCATATTCTCTACAGAACAGAGAAGCCTTTACATACAGTCCTCAAGTGTCATTTCCAAGGCTGGAGACTGTGTAAGGCTAACCTTGTGTGTGTGTGTGTGTGTGTGTGTGTGTGTTGTATTTTATGTCACAGTAAAACTGCCAGTCACAAAAAGATGTCTATTGTATGATTTCACTTTTATGAGATATCTAGACAAATTCATAGAGTAGACAAATTCATAGAGACAGAAGTAGAATGGTGGTTGTCACAAACTGTAGGGAAGGGAGAATAAGTTGTTTACGGGGTTCAGAGTTTTCATTTTCCAAAATGAAAAGAGTTCTGAAGAGGGATGGTGGTGAAGATTGCACAGTAATGTGAATGTTCTTAATGTCAATGAACCGCATACTTCAAAATGGTTAAGATGGTAAATTTTAAGTTTATTTTACTACAATTATAAAAAACAAATGTTTGAAAACCACTGATCTCAATAAACAACAAAAATTTTTTAAATGTTTTGTTCTTAATTCGGTAGAAAGTGAGATATTCTTGAATGTTTCCCAGAAAAGCACTGATAACATCAGACATTTCTTGAGAGGTTTAATCTGGAATCAGAGTGAGGGATGGATTGCAGGGGAGAAAGAGGTAGTTGGAAAATAAGTAAGAGACTAATCCAGTTTCCTATATGGGAAGTATTTATTTAATACCTTACTGTACAGCAAATTCTGTACCTGTTAGGTACACTGCATACAAAATCACACACAAAATCACTACTAATAAACAGAATAATTTACTAATGAAACTTAGCTTTGATGATGTTCAACAGTAACAGGTTTCTGGGATACAGAAATCTATGATCATAGCATAGTTTAACTATCTCAATCATTTCAGTTGAAAAGAAATCAAAGATTTCCAACAGTGTCTTTGGACATTTTTTACTCTGGCAATCATAGCAGCAAGGGGTCTAGCTTTCTGAACATCAGTGAATGGAAGTGTTTACTTTAGTAAATCCAGCCCTTGCTTTCAAAATTGAAGTGGTTCCCTTCTAGCTCACTAAGACTTTTGTTCTATGGCCACACATCTGAACAGCAGAAAAACCTTCAAAAAGGTGATTTCTGTCACACACACTGTCACACTGCTTTTCCATAATTCTACTAAAAATGCAATTAGCCGCAATAATTGTGCATATCCAATTCAGCAAATTTTTACTTAAAATCTACTTTGGGCACATTGTTTTAAAACATTTTGCAGTTCCAAGTTTATTTGAATGGGTTTGCTAAGGAGTCATTTCTGGATGCTGCTACCCATTTATAACCCCATATTATATACCCTTGCATGCCTTATCACACATTCTGTGGAACCTAACCCTCTGAAACCTTTTTAGGCTCAGCTATCACTTACACCACACACAGGAAGGTTGCTCTAAAATGTTTCAAATTTCTCCATTTGTTAAGTAATGGTGATTTACTTTGTCAATGATATTTTTTGAGAACTTTAAAAAAAACTCAAAGAATAAAATAAAAAATCTGTTCCTCTCTCTCTCTCTCTCTCACACACACACACACACACACACACACACGATGCTATGTTAACATTTTTTAAATATGGGTTTTTTTTAAATCAACATTCTAAATCAAATTAAAGCCCTCTTTCTCACCTACCCTCTAACCAGGTTTCTTCCCTTCTTCTTGGAAGCAACTCTTACCAGTGGTTTGCTATTTAACCTTCCAGTCCATTTTGATACTTTGATACATATGCATATCCATAAAAGTATCCATAAATGCTACATACTGTTACTTTTGTGTTGATTTTTAACATTTAAACACTGCACCATGAAATCATATTGTTCTGTGATATTTTCACTTAATAGTAAGTTTTTGAGATCCATCCAGATTTAGGAGGAGAGGTTGTATTCATTCCTTTTTACCACTGGATTGCATTGCAGTGCATGAACAAACTCTATGATATTTATTCTCTTAGGATATTTTATTATTGTTTTCATTTAGGTGTTTTCAAAGATTTACTTTCACAAACACTACTGAACGAGAAGCAGCTTTGTGAAGACCCACTCATGCATTAGAAGAGTTTCTTCAGCAGATTAAAAAATAAAAATAAAAATACCTTTTTTTAGAAAGAAGAGTTTCTTTAGAACACAGAAGTAAAACACATGTGTACTTTTCCTGTTTGTTAATTTGTTTTGAAACTTCCAAATCACTCTACAAAATGGCTGTATCATTTATACCTCACTTACTCTTTCAGTACTTTTCATTTTGAGATACCCTGATTGGTGAAAAACGTGACTAATTATTGTTTCCCTTTGCATCCCCAAGATCACTAGTAAGGAAACCTGAGTGAAGAAAGCCTCTATGACCTTGACATAAATTAGAGATGACAGCATTGTCAGCAGCTCAGTCTTTGCAGGAATTTGTGTCATGGTGGGTTGCATACCTCCACAGGCTCAAAGAGGTGCCAGAGTAAGATCTCCAGCCTCCAAAAAGTCCTGCACAATGTATTATGTCTAGCAAGTCTTCCAGTGTTGCATAAAAATATGAAGCAAAGAACTTGCCTCCTGTGTGGAGTGATAGAGTGAAGAGCAGCCTAAGTACAACTGTCTCCCCAGGAGTCACATTTGAAAACATAGAAATGTTCTGTTCACAGCAGTAGACACCATCATGCCTCACCGAAATAAAAGTTTGAAATGGGGCCACACATAGTGGCTCATGTCTCTAATCCCAGCATTCTGGGGGCCAAAGTGGGTGGATCACTTGAGTCCAGGAGTTGGAGACCAGCCTGGGCAACACAGTGAAAACCTGTCCCTACAAAAAAAAAAAAAAAAAAAAAACACATTAACCAGCATGGTGGCACGTGCCTGTAGTCCCAGCTACCTGGGAGGCTGCAGCAGGAACATTACTTGAGCCCAGAAGGTCAAGGCTGCAGTGAGCCATGATCGCACCACTACTTCAGCCTGGACAACAGAGTGAGATCCTGTCTCAAAAAAAAAAAAAAAAAAGTTTGAAATGCGCCTGGTTTATAATTCAGGTTCTTATAATACTACTTCGAGCACCCCTCCCCTTTCTTTTTTTTTCCTGTCTTCCTTAATGCACCATGAAACCTCCCTCCTTAGTCTAGCACTCCATGGTGAAATAAGAAAACTAACTAGAAATCAGATATTAGTCCTGGGGCCAGCATTTCTGGTCCATTAAATAATGCAACACCTTGGTTAAAACGTTATTTCTGCTGAGTCTTTTCTTTCTTATGAGAAGATAAAATGATGCCAAAGGCCTTAATCTAGGACTTGACGACTCTCTTGGTCTAGCGTTCCCTTCCTCACCTCTAGCTAAGCTCAGGATTTGGCCCTGTCTGCTGACCTCCACCTGTCTGTGTGTCCACACAGACATTGGTTCATACAACCATTACCTGTCTCAAATTGCTTACTTCTTTATCACACCCCATGAGAGTCAGATGGCCCCATCATGGCCTCAGTAAGACTCAGCCATTGCCCTACTCCTCCCTTTATAACCAGGCTCCCTGTACCTTCCTTGGTGTCAGTATACCCACCTTTTGCTGATCCCCTCTATGGGAAGCAGGCGAACTAGGGAAAATCCCAGGACAGCATTCTATTTCCCCATCACCTGCAACAGTTGGTGATCCATTTGTCATTAATTCCACAAGGAACTAGGCTAGGCCCTTGAGACACAAAGAATTAAGTAAGACACAGGTTCTACCTGGAAAGAGAAAATCCATGAATATGTGATTTGTGTAAATTACTGTAATGAATTTGTCAAGCAGCATGTTCAGAGCACTACACAAATGTAAAAGCTTTACTTTACAAAGGAAGAAGAGGGTCCATCCATTGGGGAAAAAAATAGGAAAGCACAGGAAAGGGGGTTACGTGGGCAAAAGGGTGGAACCAAAAAGAACATAGCATATTCAAGTTTGTACTGCTAAAGTAAAGGAGACATGGAGATAAATAGTAGAGCTTTATTATATCAATTATTCTAATGGAAGACTTCCAGTCCATACAAGCAACAGAGAATGAGACAATAGCACCTAGTGGAAGGTTTTCTAGAAAGCCTAGGCATCTTCAGTGAGGAGCCTTCACTGAAGAGGGGTAAAATATACCAGAGGGTTCAGCACCAGAGACAGAGCAGCAATAAACCTACAAGTCTATAGAGAGCAGTTTAGAAAAGAAATATGGCCTTGAAATTAATCTGTCTAGTCAAAGATTAGACCATGAGCAATTACCTCTACCCCTTGGTCTAATTCTACTACAGGGAAACAGAGGGAAATTAATGTAGCCCAAGAAACCCTATAGGTTATTTTTCTCAAGTTGCGCACATTGAAAAATCCTAAGTATACACATATTTGAAAAGGCATATACCAACATTCTAGCCATCTCTTATAGCATCCCTCAAAATGCCATCTCCTCAACATGCCATGAGTATTTCTGGTATGTGGTAGTGCATTACTGGACCTCTGAAATATCACTTTATTGGTTATTATTTAACAATCATTTATCCAAGAGAACTAAAGACATGTCTATACAAAAACATGCATATAAACTTGGAAGCAGCTTTATTGATAATTGCCCCAAACTGGAAACACCTCAACTACTTAATGAAAAAACAAAATGTGGTACATCAGTAAAATAAAATATTAGTTAGCAATTAAAATGAACAAACTATTGACATGTGACAATTTGAATAAGCCACAAGGGCATTATACTAAGTGGGGGTAGAGGAGAAGCCAGACTCAAAGGAATTCTTACTATGTGGCTTTACTCCAGAAAAGATAAATTATACTGGGGCATGACATGAGACTGGTTTTTCTCCATTCACCTGTTGTGACAGATACTAAAATAGTACTGCTGTTCCCACTGATGGATTGAGGACAGGAGCTTGTCTGGTTAGTCAGGAGAAGACAGATGACCACCCGATGACCACAGGGGGAAGACGATGGACAGATGGTGCTCTAGAGAAAGCATATTGAGACCACCTGCCTCAGAAGAGAGGAACCAGGGCAAGTTGTAGTTTTACCTATTAAGAGATGCAGTGTTTAACCGTGATGAAAATGCAAGACTGCTCATATGACAGGTGATTGCTGAGAACAGCATGTGAAACCTAAAAGTAAGGCAGAAGATGTGGGTCTGGGAAATGCACTGCACCAGCATTTTCAATTACTATTTAACTTTCACATTCCTCTTAGGTGGCAACCAAACCATGTGCAGGAATCTCTCTGGCACAATGAGTAAGGGAGAGCACAAAAAACACTCAGGTCTTGCCTAGACATTTGTGTATGTGTCTGTAAAGTCAGGGCATGGAGAGTATGGCAGACAGACTGGCTCTATGACCCCTGCCTCTTGGTATTCACAACCTTGTACTATTTACTCGCTTTGAGTATGGGAAGGATCTGTGACCAATAAAATATGACAAGGGTAATAGGATGTCACTCCTGTGATTACATTATGTTATATAAGAATCCATCTTGCTAGCCAACTTTTTCTAGGGTTTTGTTTTCCTTGCTGGCTTTGAAGAAGCAAGTTGCTATAAGTCTTATAGCCACAAGAAAGTGAATTATTCCAACCACCTTACTAAGTTTGAAGTAGCAGAGCCTCCAGAACCCCAGTTGAGCCTCCAGATGAGAATGCAGCCTTGATGAACACCTTGATAGAAGCCCTGCAGAGGACCCAATTTTGTAGACTCCTGACGCAGAAAAGCTGTGAGATAATAAATATGTGGTTTTTTGCACTGTTGAATATATGGTAATGTAGTTCACAGCATAAAAAATTAATGCAGGTGGGTGCACTTCATTTGTGGTTTCTTATACATCCAATACAGTAAAAAAATAATTTTTGAATCCTATATACAGAAAGAAAAAGGTCATACTACACTGGTTCTTTCAGCCCCACAACAGCAAAACACTGCATAGCCTCTCTGCTCTGCAGGTAAGAGACCAACGTCCCAGACGATGAGCCTGCAGTATTTGAAACCAGACTAGTCAGTGACAGACAAGACCTGAACACCCTCAGGTCTTGTCCATAGGATCTAGCATTCACAGAATAAATTGGTGAAACAAATTATAGGAGGCATTTAGAAAATTAAATTATCAAAGCAAAGTGTGTTTCTATCTTCCAACCTAGAAAGAGATTTTAAACACTAGTCTCCACCTACTGTTTCTGATTCTGATATAACCCAATCAAGCGAGGCTGCTGCAGGTCAGTTCTCACTGGAACTACTGCAGAGACAGAATGTTTTCACTATGGGCTACACAGATCCTATGTAACCACCATGTCCCAGATTTCTATACTCCTGTCACACCTTTTAGTGTTAGTACTCACCTTGCTTCCTCTTGCCATGAGGCATTTGCACATGTTGATCCCTGACATGCTTTTTTCTCTGATTTTCACATAGTTAATTTCTTCCTCAGATCTCAGTTCAGATGACACTGCCCCAAAGAAGTCTGCTCTTACCTCTGGAAGTAGGCCTAATACTCAGTGACAGGCCCTCGGGGTACGATAGATCACACCTACTCAACACTTGTCACAGCTTAACCGTCCATTGGCATGTGTGATTACTCGCTTAATGTGAGCTTAGTGACTAGCCTCTGTCTCAGCCACATGAGCAGGTACAAGGACAGATTTTGACTTCCCATTGACTTTCCAGTAACTTGTCAGCATTGAAGTGAGAGCTTGGCAGATAGTAAGGTTCAATAAGTCTTCATTCAATAAAGAAAATAAAATATATTTGTCTAAAATAATTGAAGAAAAGATGAGCTAATGCCTGAAAGTCAGGAGACCTGGGTGTGAACCACCTTTCCACTTCTGCTCCTCAGCCTCCCCAGTGCCTTGTGAGTTCTTTAGATCTCTGATTTCCTGATAATATCATCAGCACTATTAGTTACTTGTCACTGACATTGTCACCACTGTCCTTTTCTTCACATTGCCTCTTGGCGGAAACAAAGATGGGAAGACCTTTGAAATTCTGTTTCATTTCCTCAGATCTCCACACATTTTCAACAAAAATTTCTCAAAAGGACTCCAGGCTGCAAGCAAACCACAGAACCCACTGGGGCCTAAAGTTAAAAGGTCATGTTGTGTAGAATGGTCCTCTTAGTCATCTGGGAACAATAACTAAAACATATAAATTACAGAACTGTGATGGCCGGCTGCCGTATCCATGGAAACAGATGTTGGCTTGGCCAAAGTGCTTTATAATGATTATGATTAATCATCCTTGAAATCACTGTTATTTATTGGCGTATAACTGATGGAACCATGTTGAAAGGGCTATATTGCACAGTTTTACAAATTTTCAGTTGTTAGAGCTAGTACTCTGACTATAAAATAGGAAAAATGTTCTTTAAAATGTACTCATTAAATATCAAAGAGAATGGGAAAATATAAAAGCCATAGCTTGGAATAATAGTCAATAAAAACATTGTGCCAACACGAGTCACTATGTTCAAAATAAATTTTCTTCCATGCTCCATATAAACTTAGTGCTAAAAGAATGTTTAAATAAGAGGGAGCCCTGTTTTGTGAGTTCTTTCTAAATCTTGTTCACAATTCTGCTTTATCTGTGTTTAACTCAGAAACACAAGCCTAGCAAAAGGTTATGAGTTCATTTATTGTTGGCCCTTCCTTTAGCCAGTCTTCTTTGCCGCTAGTATTTTTCCATTTTTGTGAAGTTATAGATATTCTGAATTTGGATCCTTTTGCACCACACTACTTAAGTATGATTTATTTTAATTCATTCACATTGCACATGTTTAAAATTATTAAAGTTTGACCAGAATTTGGGAAGAGTCTTCATTCAAACTTTTTTTGGATGGAGCTGGGGGCCACTTTGTAGAGACAGGAAACATCTTGTTCTTCTAGAGCTTTCTTAGCTTCTTCATCTTTTGTCCTGATTCCCCATTCCCACCGTGACCAATAAGCCCAACAGGCACCTAACAAAGCATGCACAACCTTGACTTTTCCTCACATATGCTGTGACGTACACCTGAAACAGGGAAGGACTAAAGGGTGTGCCAACAAACCCCGGGGCCGCTATGACCTTGGGTGCATTCCTGATGCATGTTTTCCCAGAACACGTCCATACTCCTCAAATCCATGTGGCATTGTTTTCAGTGACAGTAGAAGGCTGTGAGGAAGGGCCAGAGCCTCAGGTGCTGTTAGTACAAGTCTTTCCTAAACACATCCAAAAAGCTACTGCCATATCATTCTTGATCTAGTGCCACAAATAAACAGCAACGCTTGGGCCCTGGGCAATGCTCTTTGAACAGCTCTGGGATTGTTCTGAACAATGCTCTGATTATCTGTGGGGTGGGGCAGCTAGAGAGAGTGGGAGTGGGTGCTTAGAGTCTGCTATAGCAGCCATGCTAGAATAAGTTCCAAGCGCCATGAGTAATAGCCACTGCTAATATGCAGAGAGGCTCTGAGATGTGTGTATGGCCACTGTCCCTGCAAACCTCCTGTCCTGCTATACAGTTAATAGACCTAGAAGTGACTCATAATGTTTGTGCAGCCGGGATTGATAAAGAAACCTGGGTAAATTGGAAACTCATAAACAAAATAAAAACATTTTAAAGGAGGCAAGATTTGTGACTATTCACCAGTAATTTTTACTTAAAATTTGTATATTCACCGGTAATTTGACTAAAATGTCCTTTGATAATACATCATGGAAAGACAAAAGTGGAGATTGTGGGTTAAGTATTTATTCATGCAGGCAAGGAGACGGGCTGCCCCAAGGAGGCATGCAGGGCTTCTGTGTCTTCAATCCAGAGAATGCAGAGATACTTCAAAAGGTAATTTGACCAAAGTCTCTGACCATTCCAGAACTGAGAATTACCATTCTGTTTTTAATTGCCTCAGAAAGAAGACTCTATGATCTCATTTCAAAGTATAGTCAAGAGATTTATTATACAATATAATGAAGAACAGTACTATTTGATATAAATCTATCCCAGTGGTCCTAACTGGGGATGATTTTGCTCTCTGGGAAACATGTAGCAATTTCTAAACACACTTTTTATTGTTACAACTGGTGAGGAAGGCAGGTGTTCCTGATATCTAGTGGTAGAAATTAGGGATGCTCCTAAACCTCCTATAATACACAGTGCAACCTCACACAATAAAAGTATATCCAGCCCAAAATGTCAAAACTGCCAAGATTGAAAAACACTGATATAGACAAATAGCCAATGTGGCTAAATTATTCCCCTCTGAAACAGTTGAGTAAGGGCAAAAGATTCATAGTTTCAATACCTGGATTAATCATTAAAGGCATCTGCATATACAATGTCTTGGTCCCAGAATACTACATTAATTTCATTGAAGGATATTATTGATAATTACTCAAGTAAAATGAACAGACCTTTTTAGTGCCTACTAACCATGCAGGCAGACTCTGTCTTCATAAGGGCCACTATATGAAAGGTAGGGAATGATGTGCACGTGACGCTCTGTCTAGGTATTTTAGAGGACGACACAATCCATTAGTCTGAGTAATTGTAATATGGGAAGTTGGCTTTGAACTCTTAAGCTAGTTATGCCTCACTTTCTAATAACGTAACTTGGCCATAGTTTGGAATTCTTGATTTAATTAATACCATTCACTATTCTAAATACTTTGCATTCGTTATTTTATCATATTCTCCAAACAACTCTATGAAATAGGAACTGTTATTCTCATCTTACAGATGAGCCAGACTTCTAACAGGGACTGTCTCCAGAGTGAGTGTGCATAACCATCGTGCCACATAGTTTTTGTGGAAATGAGGGGATAGATGATTTTGGTCAAAGGATAACACCTCTCAATCATTGGCCCCTCACCTCCAAGGGAAGGAGCTGATGGTCTTTCATGTCCTCCTAGCACCAGTATTTATTATTCTAGCACCAAAAGGAAGACCATTTTTCAATAAAACAGTCATCTTGGCATTTACTTTCATGCTGTGGAGGTATATTTTCAAATTATCTATAAAACTGGTAATCTGGGATATTGACTCTAAAGGCCATTTTATCTTAACTTTCATTCTTCGAATAGGATATCAGTCCTTGTCATTGCCTCTGCAAAGTCAAATCAATTCCATCTTGATTATAAAAATATAGTCTACACCTCATGTTCATTTAATTCATTCATTCATTCAACAAATACATACTGATTTTCTACCACATGCTGGTCAATAGGCTGAATACTTAGGATAGAGTGGTGACCAATTTGACATAAACCCCTAACTTCATGGAACTAATCAATGAAAATAGAGCCTTGAAAATAAAATATTTCCAGGTAAATAAGGTAGGCATAATGTTTATCTTTGAATTATTTGAATTTTTGCCATCCTTATTCCCCTGAATTCCCAATTTATATCTATTCTTATAATAAGGTATAGAGTTTTTCCACATTTGTTTCTCAAATGGATATAGGCATGACCCCCCTGGAAGGCATGAATAAAATTGAAAGAATTCTGTCATTTAACTCTTTCTGAAACATTTAAATAATATAAAGATGTATTAAGCAAAAAGATACTAATATGATTTTCTTATTGCAATGATTTATTTCCAGAGATCTTCTAGGTTTCACTCAAATGTAAATCAATGAAAATATTTTCACAAATTCATACCTGAAATAAAATGTATCAGGCTGAGACATTAAAATCAATTTCATTTTTATACAATGCTCCTTTTTCCCATGTTCTATTTTAAAGAACTCAGTTGAGTTGCTTTGCTATATCACCTTAACTATGATAAGGAAGATGTTTTTCTATCAGATCCCTTGTCAAAACCATTTACTCTTCCTTTATATGATTTTCATGTTGTTCCCTGCATCTGGAAGCCCCTATTGTTTCCTTCTCCAATAGAAGCAGCATTCACTTCAAAGCCCTATTTGAGATTATTTCATTTATGTACATGTGTTTATTTTATACTTTGATCTAGCCCAAAAATATTTGAAGTAGACGATAATAAGACACGTAGAAGATGACCCAATAGCATCAGTTAAAAGTGGGGCAAGAGAAGAAAGTAAAACAAAAGTAGAGATGAAACAGAGCCAGGAATGAATCTAAAAATGCATATTACAATAGCCCACATATGTCCAATGGGTGGGCCATAAATCCGGCCCTAAATTTTCTGGCAGCCAACATGAAAAGAGAAATCTTATCAGTTATACAATTCATAGTAACCATGATACACTAACAATCCAAATTTCCCAAGGAAGTCTAATTATTCTTGGTACCCAGACCAGACAAAAACTCTCCTTGAGATCATCATAAGTGGGTGACATAATGAACAATCACCACAGCTTCCTCCCTATTCATACAAGATCCACAGGGCTCATTATTAAGGTGATTCTTGAGGTAGACTGGCAGCACGTGCTCAAGCACTGTACAGGGAAAGGATGTGTTTCTGGAAAGAAGGAAAGACAGAAATGACTAATACAACCAAAGCAGTGTTCCAGCTTCCAATGATCAGCTTTGATCTAGCTATATAATTTAGAATATATGGAGGCAGATAACTTAGCAATCTTCTCTTAATATTGTTCCTCTTAGCTTTTGATCAACATTATTTTGGTGACAAACTTGTTATTAAATGTGGCGAATGCATTGAGAATGGCTATTCCCTGTGCCATTGAGTCCATCCTCCACTATCTGAACAGACCGAGAGCTGGGCTAGGGTTCTATCCTCTTACAGAAGCTGAGGAGTTCATAAAGGCACATATCCAATGGACAGCCGGGCCAACCCCCATGAGGTGAGCAGACAGACTACTTAGGATTATGTTTAGAAAGTTATTGTGAACCTACTGCAGACCCAGATAAACAGTAGTGGAGGCCCCAAAGTTCTATTCCATTTAGTAGGCCCAAATAATATGCCCATTTAGTATGCCCAAGTATTAGCCCGAATAAGCCAAAGGTAATTAGACACTGCTTTGGCCAAAATAAAAATCAACATAGCACTGAAAATATCACTATCTTTGAGCAGAATATTTTCTATTGTGTGTCTCAAGATAAGCCATTATGAAATGCACATCAAGGAAATAGCAATAAGTTGTATGGGATTGTTAGTTATTTATAAGCCAGCTAAAAGATGAGAATATCTAACAAAGACAATCACTTGTTTGGAAAAAGAAAAAAAGAAAAGGCAAAAAGGTTTATCAGTGGCCTTTCTTTTGGACAATAATTGGCCAGCAGGGTAAGAGGCCTGTTGAGGTCACTTCTTGTTTAAAATAATAGAACCATAATATTCATGGAAAAAAGAATGTGCTACTTTTCTCAATACCAGAAGAGGGAGGGGTTGAAGTTAGCTCAACCAGATCATTAAGAACCAAGTCTGAAAGAGGGAAACCTACACACAATCCTTTGTAACCCCAAAGACAATGGTCTGCTGTGTCAAAAGACTATTTCTACTGGCTCTGCTCCCAGCGGAATCATAATAGGGTCAGTTTTATGAAAACATCTAAACCTGGGGCTCTGTCTAGATTACGCACATACTCTTCAAGCAGCCAAATCTTGTACACAAGGATCAAGACCAAGGAACTGTCAATAAATTCAGCAACAATGTGATATTTCCATTGTGTTTCTCTAGAAGGGAATAAAGAGGATAGCAGCCGGCTATAAAAGAGTAAGCTTTGCTTTGTGCTTTCTGCTCCTCATACAAAACATTGGCCTATGAAAACTAAACTTGTAATTTGGCAATCAAATACCTGGCATACAATTTAGGGCCATTGTCCAATAATGAAAGGCTATAACTTGGAATAGGTATTGTCCTTTTAGAATATAGAATAAATTAAACTGCTCATTTAATCAGGTGGGGCTGTCCCTGTAGTACGAATAATGGCAGGAAAGTTGGTGAGAGTGGTCCTTGAATAGATTTGGAGGAAAAAAATCTTCCCCAGCATCTAACAACCTTGCCTAATGCAACGACGTAGCTCGGATTCTGACGTAAATTATATTTTTAGGTAAGTTTTTTGAGGTAGTGATAAACTTGAAAAACGTTTTCAATTGTATACATTTCCAAGTGGTCACGTGAGATTTTTGTTTCATGTGATACCTCATTAACCTCACTGCAGAGGGTTGAAGTTATTCCACTTTCTGCTGATATTGGAAATGAGGTACCCTCTTGAGAGTTTAAATAGTCCTCAGCTAATAAGAGGCCACTTCACGCACTCAAAAACCACTCTCAACCTCTATTGATTCCCTAGGGCTGCCATAACAAAGTAACTTGATTAACTCCATAAAGGCCCTGTTTAAAAATAAGGTCATATTCTGAGATACTGGGTTTAAGACTTCAACATATTTTTTTTGAAAATGAAACCCACAACACAATGCCAACTGACCTATTCTGCAAGATGGAAAAAAGATTCTTCAGAACTGACCGCTTTAAGCAGTGATGAGACCTTGCCATCCAACAACAGGTGATCCTGAAACTAAAGAACAAAGAACAATGACCCCTCTGCTCCCCACCACAAGAAAGGGATAGCTCTGTCACTCCTTTAGGAGCTGATATGAATGTGATATGTGCCCTTCTTTTCTTTTCCACAGATGAGAGGTTGTATGGGGTTGTGACTGAGGCAGAAAAACTGGAGCCACGAGGCCTGGGTTCAAATTCCAGCACCACTACCTATTAGCAGTGGAACTTTCAATAAGTCTTTTATCATCTCTGATCTGCACCTAATTCATCTTCAAAATGGAAATAATAGAATTTACCTCCTGGGGATCTTGTGAGATATAAATGGCTGTCTCTCTACATATATATCTATATAGAGATATATCTATATATCTCTCTATATCTATCTATATACATCTATATCTATCTATATGTATCTATATAGAGAGAGATAGATTTATCTATATAGATATATCTAGATATGTAGATATCTATATATGTATATATACACACATATGTCTGTGTATATATAGATTTAAATGCCTCTATATGTAGATATATATAGATATATAGAAATGTCTATCTCTCTATATAGAGAAGTATTTAAATATATATTTATATATACTTATTTATTTTTTATATATGTGTGTGTGTATATATATATACAGTACTTAGAACAGAAATTGGCACACAGTCAGCTAATGCTAATGTAGGTGTTTTAAAGATAGACAGTTTAAATAAAGATATTATTTTTAATTATGAGGAGTAATGCTCACCATCTCAACAGGAGACTGATTATCAAGGAAGCTAGATTTCCCCAGGCACCCCCTTAACGACTCTCATTTCATATCCTCTCTACTCAACTGTGATTCCTTTTTTCATGCCCTTCCTCAATTAAAAATTATAACAAAGAAGCCTCTCAGTCTCATTGCACCTCACTCTGATCATTTTGCTCAATTTGACCAACACGTCAATATTAGAAGGCAATTGCTTCTTGGACTAGTATCTTCATCTCCTGACAGCTTGTTTCCTCCAGATTATCATAAGAAAGTTCCCCAAAACTGTCTTGTTTTCCATTTCTTCTACACCTTATAAAACTTACAGGACTGTGATGCACATAAGCAAGTGCTGGGTAAATCTCAAATAATTGGAAGGTAAATACAAACTAAACTTAAGTAGTAGGAAGAGGATTCTTTATTGCAAACAAATCTGCATATCCGATGATCATTTTTTTGAACTCTTATTGTTCACAAATGTTCAGAAAACTCCAGCAAGGGCATAGAATGAAAACCTGAGGAAAGATGATGGCTGGAAAAGATTGGCTTCATGCCTAATGTTGCTTTATCATGATTCTGGCAGGTAATCAATAGGAAACTCTGTTGCATAGACATAAATCATAATTGAGTTTTCATCAGGCCTGTGCCAAATCTGTGCCTGTACGAAATCTAGGATCCTGGTGCCAAGGTGCCTTATCAGTCCATATGCAAATACGCCTTTTGATGAAATCAGAGAACAGTAGAATTCAGATGAGATTGAAGACTTGTACTGCCAAAGTCAGGTAGATACTTAATTCTTCCATTGGCCAATGACTAAACAACGACCGCAAAGGGCAGCCTTTCTCAGATGACGTTGTTCCTTAGATGCTCAAGGGGATTCAACAATGGGAAGAAAATCAACCATAATGGTCATTCCTCTAAAAGCCTCTGCACAAGGACCTTTCTCCAAAATCCCTGTAAACTTTATTTGAAATGTATTGAAAGACCATCAACAAACACTGAAGAAAAGCACGTAGTTTTCTCAAGGCAAAAGAGAAAACACGGTATTAAAGACTTATCTCCTCTAAATGTTAGCAAATAGGATGAAATTTCTAGAGTTTCATCCTTTTCTCAAAGATAATATATCTGAAACTCAAGCTAATGTAAAAGGAATAAATTTAGTTCTATTCTTATTTGAGGGCAGATGATTACGTTAAGATGCGTAACTATGCTTACAGGTTTATAAGGATCAGTACTTTTGAAATTCTTTTGAATATTTCTTAAAATTCACTTTTTCAAAGATCAACCTTCAGAACTTTTTTAAAACCCACTGGCAAGTGACTAGCCTGGAAAAAAAATTCTATCTAGGTATTTGTTCAACCATCCAGACTGCTCTCCATGCTTTCCCACAACACACACACAAAGAAGAAGATTCCCCCAGATCCATACTGTCCACTATAGTAGCCACAATACACAGGTGGCTATTTAAATTTAAATTAACTAAACATAATTCAAATACAAAATTCAGTTCCTCACTGATGCTAGCTACATTTCAAGTGCTTAATACTAATGTGGCTAGTGGCTTTCATGCACTGCAGGCATAAAACATTTACATCATTGCAGAAAGTTGTGTTGAACAGCTCTGTAAGACTACACCATTCCATTTGCTTGCAGAAATATCTGAGCTTTGTTCCATCATAGAAGGTGGGGCTCCTTTTCTCTCCAGGTTCTCCAGAGAAGCCCAATCTCACTAGCAAATAACGTGCCCCCACAGAAAGGACCACAGTTTTCTTTCCCTGAGCCCGGAAGCATAAGGAAAGAACTATTAGGATTTTGATTAGGCCAGCAATTCTCAACTGGATTGAGGAAGGAGAGGCAAATCAAATTCGCTATGAGTGTTTTTTCCATACACAGACACATTTGAGAATTTCTGCATATTACAAAACATTTACCAATAGGGCATTATTGTACTTGTAAAAGATATGAGTGCTAAAAAAGCATTAGAAACTACTGACTTAAATGACTGATAATTATCATAAGAGCAGCTCTTTATAGACATTACTATTTTCTTGCAACTGTACAGGATGATTTTTACATATTTTGGTTTAATTTGCCACAAAAACCTTTGAGATAGGTATTACTGTTATCACCACTTTACAGGTCAGAAAGGCTGCCCAATTCACACAAGTGGTGCATGGTATAGGTAGGCTTAATACCATGCCTGGATGATTCTAAAGCCCATGTTATACACTCCTCTAAACCTCCTCCATAATGTGGAAACTATGGATCATAAGCCATAAACAGCACACCTGGAGTTTGTCTATGGTCTACATAAAGTTGGGAACCTTTTATGTTCCTGATAGAGAAGTTCAGGCTCATGAATAATCTAATTCAAACATTTCCAGTCCTGCCCATAAGCAATTCCTGCCTGCTCCCTATACTCCCACACAAACTTAGTCAGACCTTTTTCTGGTTGGAGTCTTTGATGCTCTAGCCATCAAGATTGACAGCCAGGGCTCTGGCCCTTGGGCCAATGGTTGTGTCATATCCCTGGTAAGTGTGTCATTGACTTGCCACGGTGTGAGTCAAACAGGTAATTTCCTAAATATCACATATATTTATATGGATGCAACTAGGATGAGACAGAAAAAGCAGATGAAAACTATTTTTCATATAAATGAACCTACTGCGTCCTTTCTGTGTACCAAGCATATTGATCCTTTCCTTGTTTGCAACAGAATGTTTTTAAAGAATGAAAAAAGGTTGTTGGAGATAAAAAGCACATTTTGCAGTTGAGTAACTTAGAAGGTAGATCAAAGGAAAAAAAAATACCCTTTTCAAAAATATTCAATAAAAAATGTCTATATATGCAGTATTACAATTAAATTCTATAGAGTGTCTAGTTATATATTTTCTGAAATATTCGCTCAAAGGAAAGCTTTAAATGATAAGGAAATGAAATCATGTTTAACCATTGTTTCCAATATTGCATTCTCTGACTTAAAGGATCATTTTAAATTATATATGTGTGTATGTGTGTGTATTAGCCCTTCTAACATCACTTACATAAAGCTTAGAGATGCTGAAAAGAATAGCAAGGCGAATAAGAAAAAAAGATAAAAATGGAGATGGTAGGGAATGACTACTTACTATTATGTAATACAAAAGACAGCACTCACTAAACATTGTTGACCTATTTTTGGTAAAATGAAATTAAGCAAAAAGTGCTGAAGCAAAAATCAACACAGGCAATGATGTTCAAAAAAAGGTTAGCGCCTGTTGTTTGGTAAGCAGAACAGACTGTAAGAAGTCATACTGTTCTAGTTAACGCCAAGATGTTTGATTAACAGGAAACGCAAACTAAAATGACCATAGGAATGAGGCAGATAATATAATGAGTGAAGAAAGCTGATAATACAAAAAATAACAATGTATTTGCAATGATTATTGGCAAAAAGATTTGTGTGGGAAGATGTCTTGTAGAGCTTGGCAAGCTTTTCCAAGTCCTACCTGACATCTCGTCATTGGGATGAGGTTGATATTCTATTTTGTTGTTTTTAAAACTGGGAGGATGGGTGACAGCCAAAATTCTATTCCAGCCTTTTGTTCCCCAAGACCAATCAAGTTTCCTAATTTTTCTTGAAGTTAAGAGCAATTTGGGGGGATAATCATCTGGAATGCTGACTCCATGACCCTTTCCCCAGTGTAACAACCATAACTGGCTAAAATTACTTTTTTAAAAATATTTTGAATCTCTGCAAATAGTGCTAATGTCATACAATACATGGTGAACTATTTATTGGGAAAATCTATTAAGTCTCTATCAGAACAGTGAGTCTGTAACATTTGAGCCATAACCTGTTCTTCCCCATACCAGACCAGCAGGACACAGGTAGATGCACCCAAGAACAAAGAATCCCTCTTCCCTTAGCTCCCAGTCTAAGGTGACAGTATCTCCCCCAAAGAGAAAAGCCACCAGCCTTTTTATATTCCCTAGCTCTGTGCTGCAGAAGCTCTAATCCAGACCAGACTAGCTGAGAGATCTGGGATTCCCTTCCTAAACTCAACCCCTGATCATAAGGCAGAAGCCCTCCCCTAGGCATGCTGTAATGAGAATAGCAAGCCCTGATCAACTTCAACTGAGCTTATTCACAGGGCAGAGTTTCCATACCAATAAGACCAGATGCTATCACTCCAATCCAATATCCCTTTTGTAAAGCAGCATCATCACTCTGATATCAGACCACTGTTCTCACCTCCATCTCTAAAGCAGTGGTGCACATATTTTTCTCAGCTGGAGAGGAAGGTCTCAAGAATAAAGCACTCTGTAGATATCCCTAAAAGGACTGACTTTACTTGGAACAGAGCATGAGAATGTTCAAGTCTAAGGAAAATGTCCAAAACAATGGAAATTTTGGTTGTAAGCAATTAAGAGGGATTGGTAGCTCCATGGTAGCAACAAGCTAAACCTTATACCACTGTGAATTTAATAAAAAGAACTAGGGAAAGAGACATCTAAGAAGGGCCTTTGTGGTGTCAAAACAAGCCTCAAAACTGGCCTTACAGACTGCCCCTGTTAAAGGGGACCGAATTTAATTGAATCAGACAGTAGAGCAATTCATGCCCACAATGTATGTTTTGCTATGACACCAAAAGCACAAACAACAAAAGAAAATAAATAAATACGTTGGACTTCATCACAATTAGCGAGTTTTGAGGTGGGAGGATTGCTCAGTTGAGACCAGGGGTTCAGGGCCACAAATGGGCAAAAAAATGAGACCTAGTCTCTAAAACAAACGAAAAACGTTTTTGCACTTCAAATGACACCATCAAGAAAATGAAAGGGAGAAAATATTTGTCAAATCATATGTCTGACAAAGGACATGCATCCATAATATACAAAGAACTCACACTCTGCAGTAAAAAGACACATAACCCAAATAAAAAATAGGCAAAGCATTTGAACAGACAGCTCTCTAAAAAAAGATATATAAATAACCAATAACACACGAAGACGTGCTCAACATCATTAGCAATAAGGAAATCCAAAATCAAAACCACAACGAGATACCAATTTATACTCACTAGCATAGCTATAACAAAAAATGTAAAATGGTGTGGCCATTTGGGAAAAACAGTTTAGCAGTTCCTTGAAGTGTAAAACATGGATTTAGCATATGACTCAGCAATTCCAATTTTAGGTATATGCCTAAAGGAAATGAAAACATATGTCTACTCAAAAACTAGTACACAAATGTTCATAAAAATATTATGTATAATATTCCCAAATTGGAAACAACCCAAAGTGTTCATCAACTGATGAATGGATAAATAAAATTTGGTATAGCCATGCATTGGAATGCTATTCAGCAAGAAAAAATAATGAAGTATTTATACATGCCGAAACATGAATGAACCTTGAAAACTTTATGCTAACGTAAAGAAGCCAGCTAGAAAAGATCACATATTGTATGATTCCATTAATACAAAATTTTCAGAAGATGCTCTCTCTATAGAAAGACATAATAGGGTGGGCTGAGGGAAATAAGGAGTGACATGATAGGTATAGAGTTTCCTTTTGGAGTGATAAAAATGTTTTAAAATGTATTGTGGCAATGGCTACACAACTCTGTGAATATATTAAAAACCACTAAATTGTACATGGGGGTAAGTTTTATGGTACGCAAATTATAATACAATAAAACTGGCTTTTGTTTTTGTTTAAAAAACACAGCAATTCAGGATTCTAAAATAAGATGACTTTTTAAATGTTTAAAACAACCTGGAGATGTAAATGTTCTTTCATACAACTTAAAAATACTTGCTCAGATACATGGACAAAATTTTCAGTAATTTCGCAGAAGGCCAGAGAAAGGAATATATATTTAGCTTAATCTTTTACAAACTGACTACAACAATTAAATTTTGGCTTTCATTTCTTATATATTTCAACATGTTTAATGCAACGCTTGAAAGAAGTTATGTAATTCAAAGAGAATTGATTCTACAATGACACTAGAAAGTGGCAGATTAACAAATATACTTGGTTCATGTCAACTATTTTGTAACTTCCTTAGACCTCTGTCGAGAAATGAATGAATTGGCATCAGGTTGTACAGTAAAAAGCAGGGCCTTTCAGGGTAAAAGGTCAGAAAGAACACTTTTTACATTCTTAGACGGCCTAAAAATTAGAATTTTTACGTGACCTCCAAGTGAGTTTATAACACAGTCATGGACGTATGGAAGCACACTGTTAGGATCAAAACAATGTTCATCATACATCTTGTGATGATTGGTTTTATATATCAATGGGACTTGGCCACAAGGTTCCAGACATTTGGTCAAATATTATGCTGGCTCTGTTTGTGAAAGTGTTTCAAGACGTGATTGACATTTGAATCAGTAGATTGAGTAAAGCAGATTGCCCTCCCTAATGTATGTAGGCCCCATCCAATAAACTTAAGACCTGAATAGTACAAAAAGGCAAAGTAAGAGGGAAGTCATGCCTGAATGCTCGAGCTGGCACTTTGGACTTCTCTGATGTCCAGACTCAGACTAAAACATCAGCTCTTTTTTGGTCTCAAGGCTGCCTGTTTTCAGATGAACTCAATCCCATTGGCTCTCCTGGTTCTCAGACTTTCAGACTCAGACTGGAACTACACACAGCCTCTTCTGGGTCTCCAACTTACTGACTGCAGATCTTGAGACATCTCGCCCTCCATAATTGTGTTAGCCAATTTTTTATACCAAATACCATTATTTATAGGATTATTTTTATTTTAATAAAAATAGGGCCGGGCGCGGTGGCTCAATCCTGTAATCCCAGCACTTTGGGAGGCCGAGACGGGCAGATCACGAGGTCGGGAGATCGAGACCATCCTGGCTAACATGGTGAAACCCCGTCTCTACTAAAAAATACAAAAAACTAGCGGGCGAGGTGGCGGGCGCCTGTAGTCCCAGCTACTCGGGAGGCTGAGGCAGGAGAATGGCGTAAACCCGGGAGGCGGAGCTTGCAGTGAGCTGAGATCCGGCCACTGCACTTCAGCCTGGGCGGCAGAGTGAGACTCCGTCTCAAAAAAAAAAATAATAATAATAATCAATAGGATATATAGAGAGATTGTTTATTCGTTATTTTCTCTAGAGAACCGTGACTGATATACATTTTTAATTTTTTGCTATTCTACCAGATCACAATTCTTATAATAGTCTATGAATAAATGTTTTTGTCAATCCTTTAATTACATTGATGGTAGTGTGATTACATCACATTATATAGTGTTAGTGGTCTATGTGTGTTGAAAATATTTTTCACTAAAGTAATATTTATAATATCTTACAATTTTTGAAAACTCATTTTGGCTTCTGGAAAAGTTTTAATCTCTAGAAGTGTTATATAATAGTAATGGTTCAATTCTTTTTTCTCAAGCCTAGAAAAACTCTGGTGGAAAAACCTGGACCCCCGGTCAGAGCACTTAGCTCGCCATTAACTTGTAGTACCATGATCGATCTTAAACTCTACTTATACCTCGGAGTAATCAAATGGATGTTGATGGTGATCATTCCCATCCTTCTTTGCCAATAGGGTTTATATGAGGATCAAATCAGATAAGAGATATATAAAATGGGTTTAAAGAAGGGAAGTATACAATAGTGATATAAATTTACTGTGTTGAGAAAAGATATAAGAATAATACAATGGACTTTGGGGACTCAGAAGAAAGGGTGGGTAAAGGATAAAAGACTACACATTGGGTACGGTGTACACTGCTCGGGTGACGGGTGCACAAAAATCTCAGAATCACCATTGAAGAAGAGCTTATTCATATAACCAAACACCGCCTGCTCCCCAAACACCTATTGAAATTTTAAATAGTTAATTAAATTAAAAACATAGATGAATAAACATAGATATAATTTTTAAAATAAAAAAACAGTTTACTGTGTCTAAATAGTTACATGTTATTAATATTTTAGTATTGACTGAAACATTTTCAAGGACAATAGAGAAAACATAATGTGTACCTGAAATAGAATAAAATCTATAAATTAGAATAAAATTTGAGCTTACTGCATGTGTATAATGCAAAAAAAGTGCTTGATCATTTTCTGCTTCTTTAATTTACGGTACAATTTGGAATGAAGTAAACTTGCTATATGCATGTAGTAGATGAACTATTAAATTAATTTCATGAAGCCAAACCTCATAACAGTATTGTTTATTGACATGGAAAGGCACTTCACTTAGACTACGATACAGATGCTTATGAATATAGTGATTTTCATGTAATACCACCAAAGAAAAGCCTGTTTCACCGAGAGAATCATGTTATTTGAAACTGCCAAAAACTTTGAAGCCCAGTGCCAGGTATTGCATAAGTGCCTCATTAGTATTTGTAGACTGATTAGAGGGAAAAAGCACTTATGTATAAATAAGGACATGGAATATAAGAACATGAAGATAATTCTTTCACTCAGTATTTCAATACCATGTCATTTGGAGCCTGAAACGTAACTGAATAGAGAACTTGGAGAAGTTCCAGAAAAATGCAATGAAAATGATTAAAGAGTTGGAAAATGCGATCTATAAATCATGACTACAGGAATTGGGAGTTATCTAACCTGAAAAGAAAAACTACATGAACGCACCAGAGTCATGTGTCTGAAACTTAGAGATGGTGAGATTTGCCATGACCCACCCATACAGGTGTACAAGCAGAAACAAATTCAGAAGCAACAAAGATTTTTTTCAAAGTATTCCTATTATTTCTGTAAATATCTCTTTCTCTTGTGATTTTCAAAGAAACCAACAGCAGCCCTGGGACAAGGACTACAAACATTTTATCAGGTGCCACTGAGTGCCAGGCACCTTGCTAGGCATCGTGGAGGAAAAGGAGTAGAGTATGGTCCCTAACCTCTAGGATGGTGGGAATCAGTGGAGGAGACAAACACGTAGAGACTTGCAGGATGTCTGAAAATCTCCTGTAATCAAAGAATGTGCAAAGTTTTTGAGTAGTTCTAAGATTTGTACAATCAAGTTTATGTGGGATGCTGGGGTGGAGGAGGAGCTGTTTCACCAGTGTCGTCAAGCTGGGAATGAGCTTGTTGGGAAGAAGCTGGCAGGAGGATGGTAAGGCTGTTCTCTAAGGGTGGGGGAGCAAGTGCAAAACAAACTTGTGAAAGATAGTGAGAGCCTGAACCAATTGGATTAGGAAGAGCATATATAAGAAATGTTACTACCTCTACTTTGCAGATGAAGAAATTGAGGTTTAAGGATCTTGGTAACTTGTGAAATGTTAGCAGCAATTAATACTAGAGCTGGAATTTGAATCCACTATTCCTGATTTTCTACAAATCCCTGTTACTCATTTAGCTATCCTAATATCCCATGGTTTAGCAGACAAGCACTTCTTTCCATTAGAACCGAAGTCGTTATCAATAGAAAATCCAACTTATACAGTAATTTGGTGGTGGGGAGAGAGAAATGTCATAGGCACACACACGTACATACGCGCACACACACAAGTTATTTGTAAATATAAAGAAGTATAATTTAGTCAAACAGTCATTTAACAAAGAATAAAGCATCTCATCTTTATTTGTTCTGTTACACCCTGCATAGTGAAGAGATGTAAACTTAAATTAGATCATTTTCAATGTGTTGTTTGAAGTCAAAATAAAATGCAGTATCATACTTGCACTGTGAGGAAATATCTTTTGTTACTGCTCCTGCTACAGCTTCACATCTTCTCTTTTCTTTGTGTTTTAAATTGAACTGTTTTGCAGGCCTTGAGTCAGTATAACAATTTTTTTAAAAATTCTAGACTAACACCTGCAAAATACGGGAGAGGAGTTAGCTTGGTGGAGTACAGGCAAACGACAGGACCAAGCAAGAGTAAGTATATTAAGGAGTTAGCAATTTAATTTATTTTATTATTTTATATTTTTCTCCATAGTCTGAGCCTGCCTAATAAAATTACTCCTGAATTTCTGCATTTTACAAATCTAGTATTATTTAAATCTCAGTTTTCTGTCTCAATAACTGACTGAAATGAAGGAAAAAATCTAGTCCCATTCTTTTTATATCTATTTTGAAAGTTTCAGTAGGATAAATTTCACAGGAAAAAAAATTGGCAAAAATAAAACAATATTTTGAGACATCCTGCTATTTCATAGAAAGTTCTCAGGCAATCTCCCAGTTAAAGAAGTTGCTCTAGAAGACCTCATACGAATATTCCTACTTGACCACATCTTCAAAATGTCCTTCTTTTATCCCATCACATGTGATAAAATCACCTCAAATTTTAATATTAGAGGATGAGCTCTCTTTGTTCAATTTCCAAGTGTCCTAACTGCAATTCTATCCCATTTGTGGGTAGCAGCATGAGGATATGAACGCTGGCCCGTTCCCCACACTCGCTCTTCCTCCTCTCCTTGCACAGAGCTCTATAATAAATGAGGAATGCACAATCAGGCCTGAGGTTCCCATCTGCTCCTGATTACCTCTATACACTTGCCTGGAGGAATACACTGGAAAGTCACTGAAAAGCAGGGCAATGTCTTCGTCATTAGTTTGTAAGAATCGTGGCTGTCCTGATATGATTTAGAACATGAACACCGTGACCTAAATGTTCTCAGAGGGTATTAGTCTCACTGCCCTGCCCCTTTTGGGGAACCCCCTGGTTATTTTCCGAGAAAGAGTGCTTCTAAAAGCTAATAGTTCGAAGTATAAGCTTTAGTACACATCTGAACTCTTGAATGCATGTCAAGCTAACCTAAAAAATTGAGAAATTCTGTCATATCCTATTAGTGAACGCTGATCAGTTCTGACACCACTGAGGAGAGAGTTAAAGTTTAGAGACTTCCAGGAGCTGATGTCCATACACTGGCAGAGAGATCTCACGAGCTGGTCTCTGCAAGGACAGATCTCCCAGTGTGAGCGTGGGAGGCAGAAGCTGCAGGTACATGAGCCAGAGGAGCAGCATGAGCTCATATCCTAAGAAAAATGGCTCAGGTTAAAATTGGAGACATGTATTTGAACATATCATCTAGGTAAGGAGATCCTGGGGTAGGAAATGGGACCTGGAAAAAAGAGAGAGCAAAGGAGGGTGTTTGGGAAAATTGCATCAACAGGATCATATCCATCCTCAGTGGTGTACAGTGTGGATGGGCTAGATTTATTTAGAGGTTCATGGTTGGAGCTGACCTTGCCCCATGAGATCCTCTCCCCTATTGGGACTGAGTTTACCTAATCCAGAGTACACTCCTAAATCAGAGATGCATTCTCACACTGTTATTGAGGCTGTGTTCTTTCTGGGTCATGGATGAATGGGATCCAAGGAACTATTTCGAGCATATTCCAGCTGCCTCCAAGAAGTAGATGTGAATTACTGGGTTCTATTGGAATTGGTAGGCTTTCAGCAGTGAGGCCAGGGGCTGGTAAACCACAGTTTACCAGTGAGGCCAGGGGCTGGTAAACCACAGTTTACGATGCACATGAGGAAAAGCGATGGACTCAGCTGCCACAATTACATCACACTCATTCTTGGCCCCGGCAGGTAGTGTCTGTGTGTCAGCAGAAAGAGGTCACAGAGTCTTTAGGGTGAGCTGAAATTCTAGCAACTGCCAGGGTAATGATGAAACCAGGAGGTACAGAAAGAATTGGAAGGGATACCCAAGAGATAAAAAAGCAGTGGAGTTTCATGTGTGAAATCCACAGGGGCTGCTGAGTGGACCAGTCATGTGATCTTTAAAATATATAGTTTTGAACGTACTCCTCTCAGATCAGGTTGATATGCTTGCTCTGGTCCTTAGTCTGCAAATTTTGGAAAGGTGAATGGAAGTGTAAATAAATAGCAGCCTCCAAACTGGGATGTAAGTGGTCCCTGGCTGTCTTAGGATCCAGGAGGTTTCCTAGATGTACAGAGCATCAGGATATGGTGCCCCTGGTGGGAAGGACTGGAGTAGGGAACAAGCCATCATTTGATTTGTTACACAAGATGCCTGCATCAGGGAAGGCTAACACATGAGGTGGTAAAAACGATGCCAAGATCTGAATGACTTAGAACAACAGAGTTCATTTCTCATGCAGGCTATATGTCCTTTGAGGGTTAGCTGGAGCACAGGAAAAGGCACTGTACTTCATTCACTCTCATTCAAGGACCACGACCAAGGGAGATTTCCTCTGTGTGCTGCTACACTCACCATGGCAAGAATAGGAGAATGTGGCAAATCATGCACCAGCCCTTAAAACTTCAGCCCACGGCCGGGTGTGGTGGCTTACTCCTATAATCCCAGCATTTGAGAGACCGAGGCAGTGGATCACCTGAGGTCAGGAGTTCAAGACCAACCTGTCCAGCATGGTGAAACCCCATCTCTACTAAAAATACAAAAATTAGCCAGGCATGGTGCTGGGTGGCTGTAATCCCAGCTACTCAAGAAGCTGAGGCAGGAGAATCACTTGAACCCAGGAGGCAGAGATTGCAGTGAGCCAAGGTCATGCCATTGGACTCCAGCCTAGGCAACAAGAGGAAAACTGCATCTCAAACAAACAAACTAACAAACTTCAACCCACAAGAGATATTTGTTATTCCTTCTCATATTTCATTAGCCACAGCGTGTCATGTGGCCCTATGGGGGCAGTGAAGCGCAATATTTCCACGTGTCCAAAAGGAGAGCTAAAAATATTTCATAAACAGTACAAATGACTACCAAAATGCATACTTCATTAAGATGGCTCTTGGTGGTTGGCGGGGGGTGGGGTGGAGATGAAATTATGGTGTAGCCGAACAGTTCAGTAATTCAATAGACAAGAGACAGTAACTCAGGCATTGCCACCTCACCTGACCTCAGTCCTCTCCTTGACCTCGGAATAGATTATAAGAATCAATTTTTATGATAAGCTGAATAATGTCACCCCCAAATATATCCACATCCTAATCCACAGAATCTGTGACTATGTTACCTTCTATGGCAAAAATGGACTTTGTAGGGGTGATTAAGGATCTTGAGACAGAGAGGTTATCCTGAATTATCCAGGTGGGCCCCATGTAATCATAAAAGCCCTTAGAAGAGGGAGACAGGACTGCGAGTCAGAGAAGGAGATATGATGACAGAGTCAGAGTAAGAGAGAAATTGAGAGATGTTGCCCTGCTGGCTTTGAAGAGAGAGGAAAAGGTTAGAATCCAAGGAAGGCAGATAATCTTTAAAAGCTGGAAAATGTAAGAAAATGGATTCTTGAATAGAGCCTCCCAAAAGAACATAGTCCCGCCCACACCATGATTTTAGTAGTTAGAGCATTTCAGACTCCTGAACTCCAGAACTATAATTTGTTCCAGTAGCAACTGGAAATGAATACAGTATCCCAGAAAATGTGATGTAAGAGGTAGAGGATCAGATGACAGTCAGATCCTGGAATGGGCAAGCTTTAGATGACCTGAAGCTTTGTTGCAAAGATGCAGCATCTATATATGATAAGTATGAGTTTCACTCCCAACATTCAAACCTATTGATCTGGAAGAGCAAGCAGCTCCAACTCCAAAGGTAGCTGCAACAGGAAAAGTTACATTTGAAATGAATAAAACACAACCTCAAATGTGCAATAAAACATGCCTCTTCTTGCTTTTCTTCCTCCTAACCTTTCCTTCTTCACATTTTCTCCTCTCAGCCTCAATTCCTTTCCATTTTAGTTGAACCCAGCAGCAGAAGCCAAAGCTTAGCAGGGTGCTGCCATTCTTCAAACACCTTCAACTGCAGACTATTACATGGTTTCAGCATTGGAGAAGATATTTTAAAAGTAATAGGGCCAACCACACATCCAAAACTTAAATCTGCTCCAAGATTAATAGCCAAACACCTCTGATGAGTGGGAACTCACTGCTTCTCAAGATAGTCTTGAGTGGCTTGATAGAAATCTCATCTTCAGATTAGTTTGTTTTCATGTTGTAGTAATGAGATTCTTTTGATGAAGTGGATGGAAGAAGATTGAGGCCTAGACATCTCCCAGGTACTAGAGGTCCCTACAAAAATAACCTACAACACAGGTACCAGGGTAATGAAGGGAGGAGAGGAGAAAACAGACCCTAGGAAGCAGGAAGTATAGCATATCCCAGGAAATAAGCAAGTCAGAATTGCTTTTGACCTGCTCCAGTGTTTCTTCATAACCATGTAAGATCAAAGAGGTTGCCTTTCAAAAATGTGTCCTAGAATAAATTAGCCCCATTGTTAAGTTATCTCATATGCAATAACATAGCAGCCAAAAGACTTTGAAGTAACTGCCATTGTTTTTAGAATTAATCGTACTCTATATATATATATATATGACCAAATATATATAATATGGAGATGGAGTTTCACTCTATCACCCAGGCTGGAGTGCAGTGGCATGATCTCAGCTCACTGCAACCTCCGCCACCCCGGTTCAAGCAATTCTCCTGCCTCAGCCTCCCGAGTAGCTGGGATTACAGGCAACTTCCACCACGCCCAGCCAATTTTTGTATTCTTAGTAGAGACAGGGTTTCACCATGTTGGCCAGGCTGTTCTCAAATGTCTGACCTCAGGAGATCCTCCCACCTCGGCCTCCCAAAGTGCTGGGATTACAGGCGTGAGCCACCAAGCCTAGCCCCAAATCTATATTTTCTATTTACTTTCCATCCAAATCCATTCCAGGTCTTTCTCTGCTCTGGTCTGGGTCTAACCCAGGAGGCTATCCTGGGAGGTTAATCCATGAGGTCTTAGCCAGGAGGCTAACCCCAATGGCCAGCATCACACAAGATCACTTGCCCTCTGGTTTCTGGTTGGATTTGGCCAATGGGAGACCCTTACAGAAGATAATAAAGTGGGAGAAGATGAGATTGGGTCATTTATTCTCCTGCCTAAGCAAATCAATTCTGATAAACCACCCAGTTCCTTCCCTGTGGCTTCAGTTAGCCTCTTGTTCCAGTAACAAAAATTCCTTTCCCTCTCCTTTAAGTCCCAGGATGGTAACAATTATCTGTTGCTGCTCTTGCCGGGGCACTTGAACATGCCTTAGCAGTTCTCTAAAACCTGCCCACACATTTGTAAGTTGCTCCTTTATTGAATTACCTTTAAAATCAAAGTTGAATATACTTTCTGTTTCTTATCAGGACTCTGGCTAATAGACTGGTCTTTCTGCTTGCACTGTTGCCCTTCCCCTAAAAAGTTATCAATTTAAAACATGAGCTTGCATCATGTCATTCCTTTGCTCAACACACTCCAGTGGCTTCTCCTCTCACCAAGACTCCTAACAATGACATATGGCCCCTATCTCAACCTTATTTAACCAATCACAACTTTATAGAACAAATGTTTTAATTGTCATCAAATGAAAGCACATATTGATATGGTTTTGTTGTGTCCCTATGCAAATCTCATCGGGAATTGTAACTCCCACAATTCCCATGTGTCGTGGGAGGAGCCCAGTGGGAGGTAATTGAATCATGGGGGCAGGTCTTTCCTGGGCTGTTCTCATAATACTGAATAAGTCTCACGAGATCTGATGGCTTTAAAAATGGGAGTTTCCCTGCATAAGCTCTCTTTTTGCCTGTTGCCATCCACGTAAGACTTGACTTGCTCCTTCTTGCATTCCACCATGATTGTGAGGCCTCCCCAGCGATGTGGAACTATAAGTCCAATAAATCTCTTTCTTTCATAAATTGCCCAGTCTCGGATGTGTCTTTATCAGCAGCATGAAAACAGACTGATACACATATTATGCAACATAACTAAATATATAATTTCAAAACATGTTAATATAATGTCCTGAGGAATAAAAGAAAAACTTTTGTAATAAAATAAATTTCAGTTTCAAAATACTCAAGCACAACTACAAATGAAGACAAAATAAAGTGGTCAGAAGGTTGCACCCATATGTAGAACCACAAAAACAAATACAGACATATTTAAATGGCAACTGACAAACTGGTAATAGACAAATGGATTGCCATCAGTGACATGATTTTTCCTATAAAGTTGTGCCAGTTAGTAGTTCGTTGCCTTTCAGTTCCAAATCTATCCTTCATTGCCTGCTGCATGAAAATAGAGCTGAGTCCTTTAAATATTTTTTCTTTTTATAATGTTAACCTATGTCAGTAGAGGGTATGGGAGGTAGGGGATTTCCTTCCTGGTTCCATTGTACTACTCTTTGCAAGATCCTATAGTGTTTTGGCTTTTACAGCACATAGTTCTCGCAGCATGGGCAGCTTCTTCAGTGTCAGCTTCGTGCTTCGTGCAGCATGACTGCTTCTCTGGGATCCAGATCCTGCAGTGCATGCAGTTTCTTCATCACCCAACTCCTGAAGCGCCTGTAGCTCCTCCAGTACCAGACTCCTGCAGCATGACCGCTTCTCCAGTGTCCAGCTCTGCAACGAATACTGGTCAGCAGCACCCAGCAGCCAATAGTTCCTTCAGCACACCCCTCAGTGTGAGTGTGTGTGTGTGTGTGTGTGTGTGTGTATGTAAAGCTGGGGTCTCACTCTGTCACCCAGGCTATATTCCAGTGATGTGATCATAGCTCACTGCAGCCTCCGACTGCTGGGCTCAGTTGTCCTGCCTCAGCCTCCCAACCTGGTAGGACTACAGCTGTATGCCACCACACAGGACTTCTTTTATTTTTTGTAGAGAGGAGGTTTCATTATGTTGCTCAGACTAGTCTCAAACTCCTGGCCTAAAGGATCCTCCTGTCTCAGCTTCCCTCAAGTGCTGGTATCAGAGGGACAAGCTACTGTACCCAGCCCTCTCACTCATTTTATAGTAGATCATTTCTGAGAAACGTTTCTCAATGACTGGCTTTCCCCAACACCTGATTTTTTTTAATGTCCCAAGGGGTGGATTTTCAGTGCTGAATCCCAACGACTTCTTTACCATCTAATGGGCCATGGCCATGCCCTCTCCAACAAGTACTGGCTCTCAATATGCATCCAACCTGGGTGGGTGGGTCTTCTTTGCATGTTCTTTCTCAGCCTTAGGGATAGTGGTAATCATATCTGCCATTCCTGTATTCTTTAAGATTCTCTTCCTTCTAATCTGTCCCCTTATTATTCTAATCCCATGTTATAGTTAATAATAAATTATATTAAATGTTTCTTGTTTAAATTACCATGTGATTTATTTCTGATTAGATTCTGACTTGTAAAATTGTGAATAACTCTTAGTAAAGTTTCTGAGAAAATAATACCATTTTCTTTTATATGCATAGTAGTTGCATTGCTAAGAAATTCCGTAATTATAAAATGCTACCAATAAAAACCCTTTGTGTTTATATGTAAATACAGTTAGGTTCTAGACTCAGAAAACTTTAGTTTTTCACCTGCATTCAAGGATTCCACTTACAGCTGTATAGATTGTGCCCGAAGCAATCTCATGGGGCCACCATTCCCAGCTGATCCCTATCAATGACGCTTCCAAAGATTCTGCCATCCACATCTGCACAATTACATGTAGCATCTCTACAGTACACAAATACTCATCCATATATTTGAAAGTTACATGAGATATAAGACAATTCTTCACTGTGCAGGACTGTCCCACCTATTACAGTACATCTAGCATCCCTATTCTCCACTCATTATGACAATAGCACACCCCAATCATTCTGACAACCAAAAATCCTCCGCAAATTTACAAATTGCCCCTCTGGGAACAACAGCCAACCAGCCAACACGTGCTTCCTTTTTTAATTTTTATTTTTTTTACCGTAGTCATAACACTTAACATGAGGTCTACCCTCTCAGCAAATTTTTAAGTACATGGTACAATAACTGTAGGAACAAAGTTCTACAGCTGATCTCTACAATTTATTTATCTGATCTCATATTTTAAACTCTCATTTTTGCTTGAATTATACCAATTTTCTTGGGATTTTTTTTAAACAGTCCATGTTCTCTCTTTCCTCGAGTTTTTACAACTTACTGTTTCTCTGCATGGAACAGTTTTAGCCTTAATCTCCAAACATTCCTTCACTCCCTTCAAATCTCTGCTCAAACATTATCTTATCAAAGCTATATAAATTAGTAACTCTATATCCATACCAGCATTTCTTTTTCCTCTTATTTTGCTTTATTTTTAACATCATGATCACTCTCTATAGCAGTATTTATAACTGATGTATTTATTTTCTGTATCCCCTCACTGGCACTTAAGTTTCATGCGGCCAGGCACTTGACTGTTATGTTCACTATGGTATCCTCTGCACCTAGAACAGTGCTGTACTTGTGCTAGGAGCCCAATAACTATTTGTGTAATGAATAATGACACATGCTCATAATAACACTCATAATATAACACATGCTCAGTAGCAACCCTTTTTCCATTTATTCATGTCGATAAATTCACTCACTTCACTTCCTCTATCACTTCCCAAAAGAAGAAAGGATCCGAGAGTTGTCGAGTTCTGTTTTAGGATATTAGATTACATTGATTTCTTGTATGAGAAGATAAATGCAGAGTAGTTTTCACACAAGAAGATGTGTACTCTCGCTAAGTTCATTTAAGATAAGTGTGCTTCCATACAGGCTTGGAAGGAAAAGATAAGGATGTAAACTGATTCTGGCATGACACAGGTATTTGACATGCATTATTGTATTTAATCTGTACAGACACTCTGAAAAAAAGAAACTAAAGCTATTTCATCTAAGAGAAAATTAAAGCTCATGATATTAAGTAACTAGAGTGAAATTCAAAACCACGTTCATCGGACTCCAAAATCTATGGCCATTTTACCACATGACTAGAATGAGACAATGAAATATGTTGAACATAAATGCAATTTCCCCAGAATTTGGGCATCATTTTAAAGGTCACAATTTGGCCAGGCGCGGTGGTTCACGCCTGTAATCCCAGCACTTTGGGAGGCCAAGGCAGGCATATCACAAGGTCAGGAGATCGAGACCATCCTGGCTAACACGGTGAAACCACGTCTCTACTAAAAATACAAAAAAAAATTAGCTGGGCATGGTGGCATGCACCTGTAGTCCCAGCTACTCGAGAGGCTGAGGCAGGAGAATCGCTGGAACCAGGGAGGCGGAGGTTGCAGTGAGCCGAGATCGCACCACTGCACTCCATCCTGGGTGACAGAGCGAGACTCTATCTCAAAAATAAATAAATAAGTAAATAAGTAAATGTCACAATTTCTAGATAAATATCCTGATTTATTTCCAAGAATACATATTCCACGTCATTTATAAATATTATCTAGAAATGCTTGAAAAATAAAGTCAACTTGTCCTTTTCTTTCAGTGAATTATGCAAGATTTTAGCTTACATATGGCAAACTTTTGTTTAAAGTCAATTTATTAATTAAATTACCTATTATGCTGAATAAATTGCTTTGCTGATATTATTGACAGTTTATATTCTTCCTGTTTAATTACTGTGTTCCAAAATAATCAATTTCTTTTGGCATACCAAGGCCAAGGTAAAGTTATGAGACAGGCAGATTCTTCTGTGCTCCTCTTCTTCCTTCCTTGTTAGCATTTGGCTCAAGGAGAACAGAAATACAAGGGAACATGGACTGCAAGGAGAGCTGCCTACTCAACAATGGATCTGACCCCTAAATGGTGGTAACCGGAATCCAGGTAGACCAATATCCATTCCAGTAGCCAGTGCGCAGATGGCTTTGGACCAGTGTTCTTATCCTTACAAGTCAAAGAGATATTAATCACTCCTATGTGGACCATATTGTGTGTTTTCTACATTATTATTTAATCTTCACAACATAAAGATTTATTGTTAGCTCTAATTACAAATAAGAGGTTGAGAACCTCAACTAAACTTAGATATAAAGAAGCTGGAAGGCAACCGAGGTGCATCTGACTCTAGGGCTCATGCCCTTGGCCACTGTGGTGCAGGATAAGAACAACCCATGCCGGAGAGGGAGGAGCGTCACAATTCCCAGTGGCCAGTTTTTGGAAGCATGATCCTTAGCTAGTGGCTGGATAGGAAAGGGCTAGAATGTGCACCCCCACAGAAGAGCAAGACACAACCAAGTGTACCCAGGCCCCCGCTAAGTGTGTTAGGGTCCAGGGCAGGCTCCAAATCTCATCCAGGAGCGGCAATGCTAAAGCAAGAAACAGACTCAGGGCAGGACACAAGAGTAAATGAGCGCAACAGGAGTAAAGAAACACATGTCAGGTATATGAATGCCTAAGTCTCTTCCCAGGTACACCACTTCCCCAGTAACATATTTAATCTGTGATTCCACAGGCCAATGAATTTCTTTCATATAAGGCACTGAGCGTGGCAGCTTGTGGATGGAGCTCTTTACAAGGGCTATCGTGTGAATAAAAGGCTACAGAAGATGATCTTTCAACCCAGCAAAATCATCAAGACCCTTAACATGTACCTTATTGACTTGATTCACTCAAATAATATTTCTTAAGTACACACAATGTACTAGACCCTTTTTCAAGTTTAGGCTTTTGAGATTCCACTCAAATTCTAATAGTCTAAGTATACATTTTTGCTCATTCTCTTTAGACTTGCACCTATTTTTAACTACCTATGTTCCTGAGATATATATCCTGAAATTTAACCTGGTAAGAGTTTTCCAGATAGAAAAAGAAAAGGAAAGCTAGGCCAGGAAATATGTGGTATGAACAAATGTTCTGAAATGTGAAAGATCTCTATCTGCTTGGGGAAAGGTAGGATGTACAAAGTGGGTGGAACATAAACTGGAGGAGGTGGTGCTTAGCGATGACAAAGTCGCCATCTTTATTTTACTCTGTGGGAAATGTTCTGATCATGGAGGAAAATGATGTAGAAATAGCTGGAGTTGGGTGAGACTTTTGTACTATACCTCATATTACACTCACTCTTACTGTCACTTTAGCTTTACAGTTAACGTTACTCTGTGGAGGAATGTGCTTTGAAATCCAATCACTTCAATTTAGGATCTCTTCCAAGGAAGGTTTGATTTCTGGGAGAAAAACCTGGATGGATTCCCAGCTTCTCCTCAGTCTAGCCTTCATTCACAGCAAGGTTTCCTCATTCTCTTTGATCATGAATTTTCAGAACATCAGATATAACCAATATTCAAGCATAAGTTCAATAAACCCATCCAAAGCAAATTAAAATGTTTTCACAATATTTCTCATTTTAGATTGGCCATGTCTTGAATGTATTCACTCACCAGACTGAAGAGTCATCTCCTTTTGAGCATCAGACCTGCCACGCATTGCCCCTGAACAACAGTGTGCAACAGGGAAGAAAAGTGGAGGCTAAAATCCAGCACCAGCTCTGCTCTTGAAGTTGTGTAGCCTGAAAAACAAGGCAGTGTACACCTCACAAATAAAGCATCTGGTTTTCCCTATATGAAGAAACTATTTAGGCTACTAGAAGTTTTGGGGCTCACCAGAGAAAAACAGGCTTATCCGACACATTTACTATTACTATTTCAACCAAAAAGAACAATGACAAAAGAGTAATAGTTTGTCTAGAAGAAAATGAGTTGAACTCTAGGACAATAACAAAAATGTAATTTTTATAAAATAATACAATATATGTAAATAATTGGTGCCTGCTATATCATAAGAGCAATGATGGTTACTTATTATGATTGGTAATAATGTTTGTATTATTATTATCATTTTGAGGGTATTAGGAGTATTTATGTAATGGACTTTTTAAAAAATTGCAAATGAATCCATGGCTAATGTGCTGCTATTTTACCGTAAATTGAATGTAATGTTTCTGATCTATTAAAGAACACTTAAACTCATGATTTTTTTTAATCTGACACATATGGCAATGTCTTATCTTTTGACAGAACTGGGTGGCAAGGTACTCGCGAGTGTTATTTTTGTTCATTTTCAGGATGCCTGAAATGTTTTATAATTTTAAATAATATACAAATACTCGAATTTCCCGTGATAGAAAAGACAGCCTTGATACTGGAAGTGAGGGCAAGGAGTCTCTGGCACTAAGTCAAGTACCTGAGACCTGCTCCCGTTTACCACCTATGTGACCTTGAGCTGGTCAATTTACTACCTCTCTGACCAAGAGTTTTCTCACTTATAAAATACAGGAATTGGACTGGATGATCTCTTGGGTTCTTTACTCTCAAATTTTATGACCAAGTCTATTTTTTGACAGCTAAAAAAGATGGGGCTAATTTTAATGCATATTGTCTGTCCTTATATCTTGCATATAACTGATTGCAAATGCCTACAAGCTAAAATGAAGGGTCAAAGAAGTGCCATCTGCTTCTATTACTGATTATATTATGAAGCTGCCTCAAGTTCGTTTTTTGTTAACATTTAATGAAAAACAGAAGTTGGCAGGAAATGTGTTGTAAACAATGCTGCCCCCATACATTTACTGAATAATTCATAACCAGTATATGGTAGAAGCATAATTTTTAAAACGGCGTTTTCCCCAAATACCTGAGTGTTCTGACATCAGTAACAAATTATTTCTTTGGCATTACTTTGAAAATTACAGTATTTAAAGATGATGTCTCAGATTTAAATTTATTTTATTCTTTTCAATTTCCATTGAATCAATTTTGCTGTATTATACCGGAATAAAATATTTGCCATAGTTGACTACCCCCCTTTATTAGTTTTTAGGTATCCTTTTTCATTTTTTCCAGCTTTATTGAAATATAATTGTCAAATAAAAATTGTGTACATTTAAGGTGTGCAACATGATGTTCTAGGTATGCACTGTGAAATGATTACAACTAAACTAATTAACACATCCATTATCTCACATAGTTACCATTTGTGTGGGAGGCAGAGAACAGGACACTTAAGACCTACCACCTTAGGAAATTTCAAATATACAATACAGTATTATTAACTGTGTTGCTCATGTTGTACATTAGATCTCCAGAACTTATTCCTCTCCTGCATAACTGAAACTTTGCACCCTTGAATTAATATCTCTCCATTTCCCCCAACCCCCAACCCTTGGTAACCACAATTCTACTCTCTGCTTTTATGAATTCTCCTTTTTGCATTTCAGATGTAAGTGAGATCATACAGCATTTATCTTTATCTAATATTGCAGTAAACATAATCTGGGTATATCCATGTTGCTGCAAATAGCAGCATTTCCCTCTTTTTGAGCTGAATAATATTCCACTGTATATATACGCCAGATTTTCTTTGTCTATTCATGCATCCATAGATACTTAGGTTGTTTTCTTATCTTGTCTATTCTGAACAGTGCTGCAGTGAGCATGGGCATGCAAATATCCCTTCAAGATTCTAATTTCACTTTCTTTGGATAAATATTCAAAAGTGGAAGTGCTGAATCATATGATAGTTCAGTAAAAGTTTTTTTGAGGAAACTTCCATACTGTTCTTCATAATATCTGTACCAACTGGTATACCCACCAACAGTGTACAAATCTTCCCTTCTTTCCACATCCTCACCAACATTTGTTATCTTTTGCCTTTTTTACAATAGCCATTCTAACATGTATGAGGTAATATCTTGCAATTTTGATTTGAATTTCTCTGATTAATGATGTCGAGAACTTTTTCATATTCCTGCTGGTTCTTTGTATGTTTTACTTGGAGAAATTTCTATTCTGGTTCTTTTCTCATTTTTTAATCAGTTGATTGTGGGGGGGTGTTGTTGTGTTATTTTGTTTTTTGAATTTTTATGTGTTTCAAGTATTAACCCCTTATCAAATACATGGTTTGCAAATATTTTCTCCCATTCTATACATTGACTCTTCACTCTATTGACTGTTTTCTTTGCTGTACAGAAGCTCCTTAGTTTAATGCAATCCCACCTGTTCAATATTGCTTTCATTTCTTGTGCTTTTGGAGTCATGTCCAAAAAATTATTACCTGTAGTTATGGCAAGAAGCTTTTCCCTATGTTTTCTTCTAGAAGTTTTACAGTTTCAGGTCTTACATTTAAATCTTATTCCAGTTTGAGTTGATATTTGTATATGTATGAAATAAGAGTCCAATTTTATTCTTTTGCATGTAGGTATCTAACTTTCCCAACGCCACTTAGCAAAGAGACTGCCCTTTCCCCATTGTGGGTTCTTGACACCCTTGTCAAGGATTATAAATAGGTGTCTATTACTGTAAACTTCCGACTTAGAACTGCTTTTGCTGCATCTCATAAGTTGTGATGTTGTATTTTTATTTTTGCTTACGTCAAGATATTCTTTTGTTTCTCTTTTGAGTTCCTCTTTGATGCACTGGTTCTTGAGAAGCATGTTGTTTAATTTCCACATATTTGTGAATTTTCCAAGGTTATTCCTGTTACTGATTTTTATTTTCATACCAATATGATCAGAAAATAAATTTTATATAATTTCAACCTTCTCAAATTACTAAGACTTGTTTTGTGGCCGAACATGGTCTATCCTGGAGAATGTTCCACATGTGCTTGAGAAGAATGTGGATTTTGCTGCTGTTGGATAGAATGTTCTGTGTGTATCTCCATTTGGTTTCTAGTGTTATTCAAGTCCACTGTCTTCTTATTGATTTTCTGCCTGGATGATCTAACCATTGTTAAAAATGGTATGTTGAAATCCCCTACCATCATTGTGCTGCTGTCTATTTCTTCCTTCAGTTCTGTTAATATTTGTTTTATATATTTAGATGCTCTGATGTTGAGTGCATATATATTTACAATTGTTATATCCTACTGATGAATTGACTCCATTGTCATTATAAAAATGACCTTCTTTGTTTCTTCTTGACAGGTTTATTACTTAAAGTCTTTTCTGTCTGATATAAGTATAGCCACCTCTGCTCCCTTTTGATACCATTTGTATAGAATACCTTTTTCTACTCACTTTCAGTTTATGAATCTCTTATAGGAAGCATAGTGTTGGACATTGTTTTTTTTATCTATTCATCCATGCTATTTCTTTCGATTGGAGAATTTGACCCATTTATATTTGAAGTAATTATTGATAAGTAAGGACTTACTATTGACATTTTATCAATTATTTTCTCTTTTCTACTTCCCTTGTTTCCTCTTCCCATTCTTTCTATGTGATTTGATGGGGTTTTTTTAATAGTGGTATACACTAATTTCTTTTCTTATTTTGTGTGTCTACTGCAAGATTGTTTTTATTGTTTTTCATTTGTTTTTGCATGTGGTATTACCATGAGGCTTACATAAACATCTTATATTTGTCTGTTTTAAGCCTATAACAACTTAACTTCAATTGCATAAACTCTACACTTTTATTTCTCCATACTCCCCAGATTTTATTGATGTCACAATTTATATTTTTTATATTGTGTAACCATTAACAAGTTACTATAGCTGTAGTTGTGTTTAATACTTCTGCTTTTTCATTTTTACACTAAATTTAAGATATTTATGAATCACCATTATAGTATTAGAGTATTCTGAATTTGACTGTATACTTACCTTTACCAGTGAGCTGTATCCTTTTATATGTTTTCATGTTACTATTTAGTATCCTTCTGTTTTAACCCAAATAACTTACTTTAGCATTTCTTGTAAGGCAGGTCTAGCAGTAATCAACTCTCTCAGCTTTTGTTTGTCTGGGAAAGTACCTCTCCTTCATTTCTAAGGGACAATTTTGTATAGCATTGTTGGTTGGCAGGGTTCTTTTTCTTTCAGCATTTTAATGTATCATCCCACTCTCTCCTGGCCTGCAAGGTTTCTGCTGAGAAACTTTCTGATAGCCCTGTGATGGTTCCGTTGTATGTTGAGTTTTTCTCTTGCTTTTCTATTGCTGCTTTCAAATCTGTCTAAGTCTTGATAATTTGATTATAACATGTCTCAATGTAATCATCTTGGGGCTTACCTTATTTGAGATTAAGGTTATAAAAAGTTATAAAATCTGATAAAATGCTAAGACATAAAGTTATTATATAAAAGGTGGTAAAGTGCTAAGGCCAGTCCACAAAAAAAAACTATTTAACTGGCAACAAAATTCCACATTGTTAAATGACACCAAAGCTCTGCCTCAAGCCTTCTGGGTCCTGCATGTCTTAATACTTTCAGAGACTTAGTTCCCTAAACTGCTCTGAGCTAGGGTCCCCCTGAGCTATAACCCCAATCTCTGCAACTCCAGGCTGGAGAGCTGAGCAGCTGTTGGGAGTAGGGCCTGTGGAGGCTCTGTTGCTAGGCAGCTTACACCTCAGGAAAGAAAGATTTAAAACATGTGGACACATCAGTAATATATACTGCCTTAATTTTCCCTCTTGTTTATACTTTCAGAGTCTAATTTCATAACACCTGATATTTTGCACTTTTAATGCCTTTCTAGTATTTTTTTTCTGAGTCTCCAAGTGGCCAGTTTTTTAGAGCCAAACTGAGGAATTTTAACTCACAATTATGAACCCACAATGGTACATATATTTCGTTCCTCCTTTTCTGTCACCAACAAATTGAGTCCTGGAATCACCAATAATCGACTAGAAACGTAAGTGTTGGTGATTCAATGTGAATAAAAGAAAGGAAAAGGGTAAAGAAAACTCAGACATATTGAAGTCACAGTGTCTTGAAAATGTGTGCATTGCAGATCTTCATTCATTCTTTTCTGATTCATTCTCAGCTCCGATGTAAACTATTCACGGAGATTTTCCTGATTCTACCTCCATCTCCAGGCTTGTTATGTGAGTCTTCTCTGTGCTTCTGTATTTCCTATGTCTCTCTCTATAATTGTCCTTACCATATATAACCTTCTTGAAGGTAAGAACTTTGACTTATCTGTCTTTTAATCCCCAACACCTAGCACAGTACGTATATTTAGTAAGTGCTCAATACATTTTTATGAAAAAAATGAGTGTCTATGAGGCACCAAACATTATGTTGGATATCTTATAAATATTTGGATGTATATAATATTACGAAGTATAATCACATCTAATTCCAGCAAAAACCTTATGAGATAGGTATTACTATAGCCAATTTAAAGGGGTTACCATTGAAGGGATCCAAACTGGAATTGAAATCCAGGTGATAGAAACTCCAAAGCCCAGTGCCTATCATCACTTCCTGTTGCTTGTGTGAGCTATTGCCACTGCAAGATGCTGCATTATTCACTTTTTCTTTCCCAGAATAAGTCATCTATTTGTTCTCTTCCATTCATAGGTAATCAAGAATCAGTAAGATTTGCTTGCAATTATCTTGTCTTAAACATTATACTTAAGAATCTAGTCAAGTACACATTTTTCTACTGATGTCCAAGTGACAGCATTAGCCATGTAGCTTCAATATAATAACTGAGGCATAACTCTTTTAGAAATCTCATGAGCCCTCCAGTATAAGTTGTATAGGCTATATATGTAAAGCCCTGTCTTTTTTTGTTACTTATAAAATCTTGTTTTCATCAGCTGTAAAAAGGGCCTGGAGATGATGTGAAGATTCATCTGGCCCTTGTGGGCACCATCATCATGAATTAATAGACGAAATACAGTCTGCACACATACTTGGAAAACACCACTATTTGTATTCTCTATAGTCTTATATTTTCCCTTCACAGGCTACAGGATCAGAAAGGAAATCTGGAATCATTACAAATGACTGTAGAAAACAGCAAAAAAGCAGAACTCACTCATTTCCAAATGGCAACAAATTGATCAGGAGACCAAGCTTCAGGACCCTGGTGCCCTACTCCTGAGAGTGACAAGATTAAAAAGGATAAGACATTGCTGCTGAGGAGAGGAACCATCTCAGAAAACTTGGAAAGTGACTCCAAGACATATGTTCAAAGCATGGACTTCTAGTCAATTTCCCTGGTCCAGATGCAAGATGAGGTCATCCCCAAGGATCAATATGAATGCTCTGGGTTGGCATAAGAGTATGAGACACCTGAAATGATACCCTGGATTGCTGTCTCAGGCAGAAGTTGCCTTCGTGGTATCTGAGGTCAAACCAAGCACTTTTACTCTTGGAGGCCCAAGTTTAGTCCGTATATGTGGGCCATTAAAACATCATTGTTAGAAGGGAGTCATTCGTATCAACCAGTTTTTACCCTTTGAATTTTTGCCTTCAGTATCCTCCATGGGATATTAGGGCCCATTTGGAGACTACAAGTAGGAATCCATGTTTCCAGATGATCTAGGAACCTCATCCAAATAAAAGATCTTCATCCTCCTCCTTGGCAATTCAAACTCTGGTGACAAGTCCAAATTCAGGGCTTAATCAAGGAAGTTGTTTCTGTCTAGTTCCCTTGCCCTGCTGTAAACTTAAAATCTGGCTCTATCAAAGAGTAACCAATAATTGGACTCTTTAGATAAGTAAAACTTCTTTTTAGTTGTAGTGATTATGTTAGTGAGTAGGAAAATTTCTTCTGTGGTGCAGCAGCAAGTAAGCACCCTATCTCTCCCTCACCTTCCATCTTCTTCTCCTCCTTTCTCTCTAATTCTTATTCCTTTTTCTACATAATATTGTGTAAGTGACAACAGGTTGAAGGAGACACTGCTTAGCAATACCATATATCTGCAGCTTAAAGTGTCACAAATTCAAACAATAAAAGAGGTTTTGTTACCAATGAGAAGAAACAGAAAAAAGGCTCACCTAAAAAATTCAAAAAGATGCATATATTACTAAAATTTTCTGAATGCCCTACTATGTTATGCAAAATGCTTTAAGAGTTGTGATGATGAAAACTTTCTGAGTTGCACATAATGGCAACAGAATTTAAACTAATATATGCAAAGTCAAGGGAGTTTATCGGAAAACCTCTAAAGGGTTGCCCCAAAGCCAGAATAAAGGATTCAGACTAGCTCAGGAATACAGCTGGGACTGGGGTATCTTCCAACCCAGAAGGACCAAATAGTGCATTAATCCTTTCCCAGGGAACCAGGAAAAAAAAAAAGTTCTCTTCTCACAGTAACTTATTTCTTTTTTTTTCTCTATCTGCTTCATTCTTCTTTCTAACTGCAGACATTCTTCTGCTCATAAGTTTATAGGATAGACCCTGACCACTGATAATCACTTAGTTTTATACTCTATAGTATAAATATTCAGAAAGACATAACTCCCTATTTCTCTCTGCTCCCATCCAAATTTCTATTTAGACTCTTAAATGAGTCACTGAATTAAGTAACCCCTAAGTCAGCTTGAAGATAGTGAACTGCCAATAATAAATATAATTTAACAGATTTCAGAAAAATATACGACAAGATTTCCATAACATCCTTAAGGATGTGATGATAAAATAAGAAATAAGATATTATATTAAAACTACAGGGTTTACATCATTGAAAAGTACAATAGTTTGCACATTCCTAACTGGAATAGCAAAGACTCATGAAAAATGAAAACAGTAGAGAAACAAGAAAAATATTATTAAATATATGTGGGGGAGGGTATTGGACACTCTGGGATGCAGACACAGAGATGAAGTTAGGAGGTGCAAGAAGTTTTTGAGAGGATAACACCTGAGAAAGATAAAAGGAGGCGGAAGTAGGATTGGGGAGGACAATATCACAATGTAGATTTGACCAAATTGGGGAGGACAAGATCACAATGTAGATTTGACCAAATCTCAGCCAAACTAAAGGGAAGCTCTGCAGCAAAGATTGCCTGTAGAGGAAGCCATTGTTGGATAGAAGTGACCAGGGCCTAGCACCCCTGCCATGCTTAGTTATTGACTGGGGGCTGCCAGAGATGAGTGTAGCCTTGGCTTGAAAGTTGAGGCAAGCCCTGAAAGCATTTGCAGCAACAAATGGTCTGCTGACTGCACTCCCTGCAGCTGAATAGCAAATTCTTTCTTGAGGAGAGATTTAAGTGATACAACTCCACTTTAACAGCATAGAAAAGTAGAATGACAGGAAAGTGGATAAAAGCCAGCATTCCTACCAGCAGAAAAAGCATTTTCATTTTCTTGCACCTTTACCAACATTGAATATTGTGATATGTGGGTGTGGTATTATTCTTCAGATGTTCAAGTTTACTGGTATAAAAATATGCATAGTATATGCTTATGTTTAAATATATATATATAAACTTCCATAACTATAGTTACAAAAAACAGCAGAATGACATTTATCTTCCTTTTTTTTTAACTACACAGAATCCATTTCTTTCTGTAAGAGCACTCTGTTTTTCTTGTTTTGTTTTGTTTTGTTTTCTGGGAGAATCACCTCTCTTGCACACTGTACTTGCAATGAAAGAGAAATGCCAGTATTTAGGCTAAATTGTGTCTTCCCCCTCCCCCACAAAATTATTATGTTAAGCCGGGCACAGTGGCTCATACCTGTAATCCCAGCACTTTGGGAGGCCGAGGTGGGTGGATCACCTGAGGTCAGGAGTTCAAGACCAGCCTGGCCAATATGGTGAAACCCTGTCTCTACTAACAGTACAGAAACTAGCTGGGTGTGGTGGCGCATAGCTGTAAACCCAGCTCCTCTGGAGGCTGAGGCACAAGAATCACTTGAATCCAGGAGGTAGGGGCGCAGTGAGCTGAGATCGTGCCACTGCACTCCAGCCTGGGTGACAGAGTGAAACTGTGTCTCGAAATAATAAAATAAGAATAATAATAAGTTAAAGTTCTAACCCCCCGTACCTCAAAATACATACATATTTGAAGACAGGATCTTTAAAGAGGTAACTGAGTGGAAATGAGGTTATCAGGGGAGGCCCTAATCCAATGTGACTGGTGTCCTTATGAGAAGAGGAAATTGGGACACAGACACATGCAGAGGGAGGACCATGTGAAGGCACCGGAGCAGAAGGTGGCCATCTGCAAGCTCAGGGTAAAGGCGTGGATCAGATCCTCCCCTCACATCCCTGAGAAGGAACCAGCCCTGCTGACGTCTTGATCGGGATCTTCTATCCTCTAGAAGCATAAGAAAGTAGTGTACTTAAGGCGCTCTGTCTGTGGTACTTTGCTGGGGTAGCCCTAGAGTACAGCCAGTTTTCTTATTCCCACTACTAAAGAAAAGAGGAACAGATTCTTCCTTCACACTCCCAGGTGTAGCTGGGGAGTAGGCACGTGATCTAAGCCCCACCAATCAAAAGACAGTTCTCAAGACACAGACTCCCAGAGTCATCCAGGCAGAGGCACAGCGGAGGTTATTCATGGTTGTAGTAGTGGTAGTAGCAACATTGGCATTCTGCTAGGCTCATTCTGGCTCTGAACAGCTTGCTATGCTCCCTAACTTCTTAGACATCACCCCCACCTATCATCTGCTTCATTTCTTGTTTTTATTCCCCTCCCCTACAGTATCTCTCCAGTAAGTTCCCTAGTTAAGATTTGATTCTGTTGGTTTCAACCAGGAACCACAACTGATACAGAAAATCCATCTATTACAAAATAAACCAATTGGGCAATAAAACTTGGGGTGCAGAGGGTGTTTATTGTTGGGGTAACAAATAAAAATATTATTTACCTTCCTCAAAACAAAACAAAATGAAAAAAACATTTCAGGAGGTAGATAAAAATTGCTGCTTTTGTGTGTGTGTGTGTGTGTGTGTGTGTGTGTGTGTGTGTGTGTGTGTGTGTTTTAGACAGAGTCTTGCTCTGTTACCAGGCTGGAGTGCAGTGGCACGATCTCGGCTCACTACAACCTCCACCTCCCGGGTTCAAGCATTCTCCTGCCTCAGCCTCCCAAGTAGCTGTGACTACAGACGCGCACCATCACGCCGGGCTACTTTTTGTATTTTTAGTAGAGACTGGTTTTCGCCATGTTGCGCAGGCTGGTGTCGAACTCCTGACCTCAGGTGATCCACCTGCCTCGGCCTCCCAAAGTGCTGGAATTGCAGGCGTGAGCCACCGCGCCCAGCCAAATTGCTGCATGTAATGGCTCAAAAAGCAACCTTCGAGGCATTACTGCTGAGACTTTCCCATAAATATTATGCTATACAAATCATGTCTGCTTTTTCAAATGTTAAACCATTCTTTATAAACTAAAAATTTAATACTATGGATGTATATATGGAGTCTCACTCTGTTGCCCAGGCGGGGGTGCAGTGGTGCAATCTTGGCTTACTGCAACCTCCACCTCCGGGATTCAAACGATTCTCCTGCCTCAGCCTTCCCAGTAGCTGGGATTACAGGCGCCCACCACACACCTGGCTAATTTTTGTATTTTTAGTAGAGCCGGAGTTTCACCATATTGCCCAGGCTGGTCTCCAGCTCCTGACCTCAGATGATCCTCCCATCTTGGCCTCCCAAAGTGCTGGGATTATGGGCATGTGCCACCACACCCGGATATACATTTTGACTTGCCTTCTTCCTCATTTCACTCTAGGAAGCCACAGGTAAAGATCTGTAAAACTTACTAGACTTTTCACAATTTGTTGTGGCATCATATTTTAAAAAGGAAGAATACAAATCAACGTCCTCCTGCACTTCCCCAACAGACCAGAGCTCACAAATATAAAATCTCACTATCTCAGAAGCCTCAGTTTGCACAGCAAAGTGCATGTCATCTGGATTCGATACTACTTAAATAATTATATGCTAATAATGTTGATTAATGTTGCCTTGTTACTTAGAAGTAAATCTCTAATAGGGTAACTTTCCTTACTCATATTTGGTGAAAATTCTTTTCAGGACCTCGACAAAGGCACAGAAAATGTCCTTTTCAAATTAAAGAGGCACAAAACTGAAAGAGATATGTTAGACACAAGCTACAATTTAAAACGGCACTGACTAACACAGAATTAAAAACAAAAGATGACATTTTAAAATTTCATGAATTATTTTAAAATCTTAAATTTAGTACCAAAATTCCAATAACAATACATATGTTTTCAAAATGTTCAAGGTAAACAATCTAACTGAGCAAGGGATAAGGAAACTAAGATGTAGAGAACATAGAAAACAATCTCCTATTTTTATAAGAGCATAGATATGTGCGTGTATACATATGTGTGTGTGTGCATGTGTGTAAATGCATGAAATCAGGATCAGAAAGAGAAGCACTAAATTGTTGAATGCTTAGCTATAAACAAGAGTGTTTTGGAAGATGGAGTATAATAAAAGAGTCTCTTATTTTATTCTAGATATTTGTTAGTTATGAAACTTTTACAGAAAGAATTTTTATGTATTAATTGTATAATAAAAGATTAATTAATCAAGTATATAAAGTGCACGTTAAGAACTTTGAATTTCACCTTATACTTCAAGGTAAAAATTTTATGCCCAAATTACAGGAAGAATTAGCCCTGTCCTTCACTGAGCTCACCAAACCTCATCATGAAAAATGTATTTGATCCTCAGAAGAATGTTTGCCAAAGTAAGGTGTATGCAAGGAAGGAAAATCATAATTGTTAGGGGTTTCAAATCTATTTCATAAGATGGAAGAAACTGAACTGATGAACACAGTGAAGAATAAATCAAAGAGTGATTAAGACGTTGCAAATATTTTAAATGACATTAAGCAAAGGAGTCAAAAGTTTTAAAGGATATAACCAGCATCAGTGGAAGTATAAGGAGGCAGATTTTTGTGTCACTATCAGAAATTCTAACAATTACAGCTGCCCCAAAATACAGTCAGTCATTATTAGGTAATGAACTCCTCATCTCTGGGTGGGGCTAGGTGACCCATGAAGATGCTGTGAAAAGAACACTTGTACTTCAGTGTTGTACTAAATATATAATGTCTAGGCTTGTTCTCTAATAAATTTTATCTGGAGTACCCTTTCTTCATAGATTCAAATTATCATGCTTATGTTCTGTATTAGTTTCCAAGGACTGCCATAAGAAACTACCCCAACTGGGTGGCTTAAAAGAGAAATATATTGATTCACAGTTTTAGGAGCTAGAAGTTTGAATCATGATGCTGTCAGGGCCATGCTCCCTCCAAAGGCTCCAGGGAAGAATGCTTACTATTTTTTCTGACTTGTGATGATTGCTGTCAAACCTTAGTATGACTTGGCTTTTAGATGTACCACTCTGATCTCTGCCTCCGACTTCACATGGCCGTCTCTCCCATATGTCTGTGTCTCTGTTTACTCTTATAAAACACCAGTCATCAAATTTGAATTCGTCCTAATCCAGGATAACTGTATCTTAATTTAAGCAATTCCATCTGTAAAGACCTTATTTCCAAATAAGGTCACATTCTGAGGTTCCCAGTGGACATTTTTTCTTGAGGCAGGGAACACTATTCAATCCAGTGTATGTTGATATTATGAATTTTGGAACACTGTATTCTGAGTGACTTGGCGCTGTACTTGAAGCCCAATCTTACACCCATAATCCTGAAGGTAAATGGAAAAACCATAGAGATTGGAAATGGAAGAGAAAGTATGAGTACTGTATACGGAAGATGCAGAAGAACTTGAGATGAGGAGCAGAAATAAGTGTGGATGACTATGCTTTAGATTCTTCTGAAGCAAAGTACAAGACTGAAGCAAAGTACAAGATCTTCTGTAAAATTGGTATGATTTTTTATAACTGTAATTTTAATATTATTGGATGCCATTTACATGGCATATATATGTTAATATTAGTTTGCTTTCTTTGTAATCAAAGATGATGCTACCAAGAAAGCAACCTATTAGTGTTTATAGATGTGGACTCTTGGCCATCTCTCTATGAACAGTCATTTCCTGGCATCCCAGTGCCTCAAATTATTGAGAGCTGGAATGATTCCCAGGAAACTATATTGAAATTTACTCTATTTTCTCATTAAAGTCAGACAATTGCAGTGTATAGTATAAATTATGCCTCCATTTAAATTACATGTTTTCCTTTAAACAAGGAAGAATTCTTTCCTATTGTAATCTTCATAAGTCTATCTATAAATCCATAAGTGAAAGGGAGAGTTTTAAAAAATATTCCCAAATAAATTTTAGCATGAAATTTTGCAATATGCTAGCATTACATTCAGTCTTGCCTAATTGAGAAATGACTATTCCATATAAGTGATTTTTCTAGTTAATTGTCAGAAACTCTATAATAGAGTTTGTTTTCTTTGAAATCTTAACTATTTTTATGAGACTACCCCTTAAATGTATTCAACTGGCTTATATTCGTGAGTAAAGCTTAGTACATTATATTTAATATTATTTTCATGGTTTCAATGGAAAGTTACATATTTGCAGTGAGCCGAGTGGTGGCTCGGCAAAATTCATATTGTGAAGCCTTGACCCAGTACCTCAGAATGTGAATGCAGTTGGAGATAAGGTATTTAAAGAGATAACAGAGTTGGGAGGGGTGGCTCACGCCTGTAACCCCAGCACTTTGAAAGACTGAGGCGGATGGATCACTGGAACTCAGGAGCTCCAGATCAGCCTGGCCAACATGGTGAAATCCCATCTCTACTAAAAGTACAAAAATCAGCCAGGCACAGTGGTGTGCACCTGTAGTCCCAGCTACTCAGAAGGCTAAAGCAGGAGAGTTGCTTGAGCCCAGGAGGCGGAAGTTGCAGTGAGCTAAGTTTACACCATTGTACTCCAGCTTGGGCGACAGAGCCAGACCCTGTCTCAAAATAAATAAAAATAGATAAAGAGATGACTGAGTTAAAATGAGGCTGTTAGGGCGGGCCCTAATCCAAATTTATAAGAAGAAGAAATTTGGACACACAAAGAAACATCAGGCATGCATGCACACACAGAGCAAAGACCATGTTCTCATATGCAAAGCACATGTTCTCACACGCAAAGAATGTGGTCATCCACAAGCCAAGAAGACAGACTTTGGAAGAAATCAAACCTGCCTACACTTTGTTCTTTAACTTCTAGCCTTTAGGACTATGAGAAAATAAATTTCTGATGATTAAACCCTCATTCTGTGGTCTTTTGTTATGGCAGCCTGAGCAAACTAATACAATGTCTTAACTTCCGAAACCTGCAAATAATACCTTACATAACAAAGGAGTGAATAGTACTTTATATGGCAAAGACGTGATTAAGTTAAAGATCTTAGCAGGGAGAAAAGCAGATCCAAGATAATATGAGTGAGCTCCAAATGCCATTACAAGTATCTTTATAAGTGAGAAACAGGTGGAATTTAAAGACACACAGAAGAAAAGAGAGTGTGAAGAGATCTGCCAAAGAAAGCCCACAGCCATTAGAAGCTGGAAAAGGCAAGGAAGAGAATTTCCTCTAGAGGATCTGGGGGGGCATGGTCCCACCAACCTCTGGCTTCCAGACCTGTGAGAGAATAAATTTCTGTTGTTTTAAACAACTAAGTTTGTGGTTATTTGTTAATAACACTCGTGGGAAACTAACATAACAGTATATTCGATTTTAATATAGTCATGTCCTCATGACTCTTAGCATATGGAGAATTTCTAATTCACTCCAGGTTACACTGCAGTTATAATTGTACTGGAAGTATTTGCTCTTTTCTGACACTATCACTGATAAATATGTTACTTTTATAATTCATTCATTCGAGACAAATTAATGCATCACAAATTATTTAAGAGTCGAAGTGTCTTATGACCTTTCCTTTCCTCAACTTTTCTAATCTGTTTTTTCCTTAGATTTATTAAATACAAAGCTCCACATATTTAAAGTTTAAAACTAGATTTGCTTTAAATCAATATTAGACAGCAAGTGGCACTATGTCTTCTATGTGGGGTAAAGTTTATGACTTCACAAGTATCATTTTCCTTTTTTAACAGCATTTTGCCTAGCTTTCAATGAGTTTATTGATATTTACCGTATTTTTGAGGTTTTCAGAAGTCTGATCACTAGCTACTAACAGATTAGTGTCAATTTATCAAAATAATTTTCTAAACAAATATTGTTTTATGTCTTCACACAATGAAATTTTACCCTGCAAGTGTGCTATTTAATACCTTGATTGATTCTTTCAGAGTCTGTTTAAAATCTTAAAAATCTAAAACAAACATTTTAATTCATTTAAGGCCAAGATCAGAGTTTGGATTGCCAATATAAAAGTAAATTTATCTTCATAAAATTATATTTGCTTCAGTATAATTTTAGGTAAACATAGAATTACAGGGCTCAATAAAGAAAAAGTTCATTTGGAAAACAATAAAGTTTAAATTTTTCTGTGATAAGTTAGTAACCAAGGACAATCAACCTCAATCTTATAAATATTTCATATGTAGCTACTTGATGCCACGCACACTGCTAAGAGCTGCTAGGGATTTATAGATGAGTAAGACATCTTGCCTTCAAGGAGTTAATAGTCAAGAGAATGGTTTGCAGAGAGACTGATGTCAAATGAATGTGGTCTTGTAATTTCACACTTCGAGTCTTCACCAAATAGACCCCACAATTCTGAAAATATATCAGAGAAAGAAAAAATGATAAAAAGAAAAGAAAAAGATCGAAATAGTGTTCAAATATAAATGTGTATCCCTACTCATATCTTATCTATTGGTGTCGTGTGTGTGTGTGTCTGTGTGTGTGTGTGTGTGTGAGAGAGAGAGAGAGAGAGAGAGATCGAGACAGAGAGAGACAGAAAGATAGAGAATCTACAGATTTGCAGAGTTCCTGGACTAGAAGTTAACAAAGGCAGCCATTTGCTTTGGATCTTAGTGAGTAAAAGGAATAGAAGTGCTCCATGAATACAAGATCAATGTAAGCCTTACTGTTCAAAGCTGAGACTGGAATAAGACTGTAACACCTGTGAACGGAGCCTGAAAACCCCTGTACCTAAAAACTACCTGGGGCCATAATTTATGTAAACCCATGTATCTAAAGGAGACAGATCTGACCTCAAGGTCAAGAACAGGAACAAACTGTCATCTGGTTTGTTGACTGAATCTGCAATATTGTCACTATCAGAATGGGACATGAACTCAGTGAATTTGAAAACAGAAAATTAATACCAAAAATCAACAAAACAAAAGATGATTCTTTGAAATGATCAACAAAATTGATATGCCTCTAGCTAGGTTAATTACGATTAAAAAGAGAGATGACACAAATTGCCAATATCAGAGATGAAAGAGGGACATCACTACAAGTCCCATGGACATTAAATGGATAATAAAGAAATATTCTGAACAACTCTATGCCCACAAATTTTATAACCTAGATGAAATAGACCAATTTATTGAAAGACACAATCTGCCAAAACTCACAAAAGAAAAAATAAACAATTTAAATAGCCCAATATGTAGTAAAGAAATTGAATCAGTAAATAGAACCTTCCAAAACAGAAAGAACCGGACCTAGATAGGTTAACTGGTGAATTCTACCAAACATTTAAGGAAGAAATTAAACCAATTTTTCTACAATCTCTTCCAGAAGATAGAAGCAAAGGGAATACTTTCTAACCCATTCTGTGAGACCAGCATTAGCCTTATACCAAAGCCAGACAAAGATATTACAAGGAAAAAAACCTACAGACTAAAATGTCTCATGAATATAGATGCAAATATCCTGAAAAAAAATTAACAAATTGAAACCTACCAGGTATAAAAAGAATTAAACAACATAACCAAATGGGATTTATCCTAGATATGCAATAGGGGTTCAATGTCCAAAATCAATCAAGGTAATCCATAAAATGAACAGGCTAAGAAGAAAATTCCCTTAACCATATCAATAGATACAGGAAAAAGAATTGGACAAATTCAATACCTACTCATGATAAAAATCTCTCAACAAACTAGGAAGAGAGAGGAACTTTCTCAACTGGACAAAAAAATCTTTAAAAAATTTTATAAAACCCTACATCTAACTTCATACTAAATAGTGAGAAACATAACTTTTCCCACTATGATCAGGAACAAGGCAAGAATGCCCCTTCTCATCACAGATTTTCAACATTGTAATGGAAGTCCTAGCCAATGTAATAAGACAAGAAGAGAAAACAAAAGATATATTGAATGGGAAGAAAAAAATAAAACTCTCTTTGTTTGCAGTTGGCAAAATTGTCTATGTAGAAAAATTCAAAGGAATTCACACAAAAAAATCTGGACTAATACACAATTACAGCCAGGTTGCAGGATACAAAGCTGATGTACAGAAGCTGATCATTTTCCTACATACCAGCAATGAGCAGGTGGAGTTTGAAATTAAAAACACAATGCCATTTACATAAACCTAATAAAATATGTATAAGATCTATATTTGGAAAACTACAAGTCTAATGAAAGAAATTTAAAACTAAACAAATGGAGAGACATTTTGTATTTATGGATAAGAAGACTCATCAGTGTCAAGATATCAGTTTTTCCCAAGTTTATCTACAGAGTCAGTGCAACCCCAGTCAAAATCCCAGCAATTATTTCATAAATATTAACAAACTGATTTAAAATTCTATATAGATAGACAAAAGACTCAGAATAGCTAACACTATATTGAAGAAGACCAAAGTCAGAAGACTGGCACTACAAAACTTCAAAATTTACTACAAAGCTACGGTAATCCAGACAATATGATATTAGTGAAAAAATAAATAGATCAATGAAACCAAATGGAGACTACAAAGACAGACCCACATATAATCAACTGATCTTTGATAAAGAAGCAAAAGCAATACAATGGAGAAAAGATAATCTTTATAGGCCAAGAGGATCATCTGAGGTTAGGAGTTTAAGACCACCCTGGTCAACATGGTGAAACCCCGTCTCTACTAAAATACAAAAATTAGCCTTGTGTGGTGGCCTGTGCCTCTAATCCCAGCTACTCGGGAGGCTGAGGCAGGAGAATCATTTGAACCTGGGAGGCAGAGGTTGCAGTGAGCCGAGATCATGCCACTGCACTCCAGCCTAGGTGACAGAGCAAGACTCCATCTCAAAATAATGATAATCATCATCATTATCATCATCTTTTTAACAAATGATACTGCAATAACTAAACATTCAATGAATCTAGACACAGACCTTAAATCCTTCGCAACAAGCTCAAAATTGATCATAAACCTAAATGTAAAACACAAAACTTTAAAACTCAACTAGTAGAAGATAACATGGGAGAAAATCTAGATGTTTTAGAATATGGCAATGACTGTTTAGATATAACACCAAAGGCACAATCCATGAACAAAACAATTGATAAGCTAGACTTCATTAAAATTGAAAACATCTGCTCTACAAAAGACATTATTAACAGAATGAGATGACAAGTCACAGACTAGAAGAAAATATTTGCAAAATTATTTATCCTTTACCTGATATAGAATTATTACCCAAAATATATAAAGAACATTTAAAACTCACCGATAAGAAAACAAAGCAACATGATTTAAAAATGGGCAATTGTGCACGGATTGCTTGAACAATTATCTGTCTGCCTGGAAGAGTGTGAGACCTTGTCTCAAAAAGAAAAAAAAAGGGTGAGGAGGCAAAACATCTGAACAGACAGCTCACCAAAAAAAGACATACAGATGGCAAATAAGCATATGAAAACATGCTCAACTTCATCAATATTAGGGAACTGCAAATTAAAACAGCAATGAGACACTACTATATACCTACGAAAATGGCTAAAATCTGAAATACCAGTATCACCAAACGCTGGTGAGGATGTGCAGTAACAGGAACTCTCAGCCATTGCTCATGAAAATGCAAATTGTACAGCTACTTTGAAGGCAGTTTAACAGCTTCTTACAAAACTGAAGATACTCCACATATGATCCAGCAACCATACTCCTTAGACTCCTTAGTATTTACACAAGGGAGTTGACAACTTGTGTTCACACAAAAGTGCGCACACCAGTGTTTACAACAGCTTTATTCATAATTGCCCAAACTTGGAAGGAACCAAGATATCTCTCAGTAGAAGAATGGATACAACACTGTGATATACACAGACAATGGAATTTTATTTACACTAGACAGTATGAACTATCAAGCCATGAAAAGACATGGAGAAACTTTAAATGCATATTACCAACTGAACAAAGCCAATCTGAGAAGGATACATACTGCATGATTCCAACTATTTGACATTCTGGAAAAGGCAAAGCTATGCAGACATAAAAAGATCAGTGATTTCCAGGGGTTAAGGGAGAGGGAGAGATGAATTGCAGAGCACAGAGGATTTCTAGGGCAGATGTACTACTCTGTGTGATACTATAATGGTAGATACATGTCATAATACATTTGTCAAAACCCACAGAAGGTACAACACCAAATGTAACTCCAATGTAAATTATGGATTCGTGGTGATAATGATGCATCAAGACAGGTTCATTTATTATAACAAATGTACTATCGTGTAGGATGTTAATGAGGAAGGTTATGCATGTGGGGGCAGGATGTATAAGTGGATCAACTGTCCATCAACAGATGAATGAATAAAAAAATGTGGTATATGTACAATGGACTATAATTCAGCCTTAAGAAGGAAGTTCTGACCACATGCAATAACACAGATGAACCTCAAAAAAATTCTATTCAGTTAAATAAGCTAGTCACAATAAGATAAAACCTATACGATTGCATTAATATGAAGTATCTAGAATAGTCAAATCCATAGAGACAGAAAGTTGAATAGTTGGTTGCCAAAGGCTAGAGAAAGCGATATATTAGTTTACTATGGCTGCCATAACAAAATACCAAAAACTGACTTGCTTAAACATCAGAATTTATTTTCTCACAGTTCTGGAGGCTAGAAGTCAAAGAACAAGGAGGCAGGTTTGCTTTCTGCTGAAGCCTCTTTTCTTGGCTTGCAGGTGACTGCCTTCTGGCTGTGTCCTCACATGGTCTTTTCTGTGTGTATGCATGCATTTCTGGTGTCTCTTTTTGTGTCCAATTTACCTCTTCTTATAAAGACACCAGTCAAATTGGATTAAGGCCCACCCTAACAGCCTCATTTAAGCATAATCATCTCTTTAAAGACCCTATTTCCAACTACAGTCATATTCTAAAATACAGGGGTTAGAACCTCAATATGTAAATTTTGGAGTGACTCAATTCATCCCATAATGGAGAAATAGAAAGTTGTTGTTTAATAGGTACAGAATTTCAACTTCGCAAGATGAAAAAGTTCTGGAGATTGGTTGCAAAACAATTTAAATATATTTAACGCTACTCACTGTACACTTAAAAATGGTTAACATGGTAAATTTTATGTGTATTTAGCCACAATTAAAAATACTAAGTTTTCAAAAAGGTTAAAATATACCAGATTTAAGACAACAGAGAAAAGAACCAGGGAAACTGAAGTCAAATCAATAGAAATTGCTCAAACAACAGAGAAAAAATTAACTGCAAATAAACAAACAAAACCCCAGAGCCTTGGGGACTTACGGGATGAGATCCTAAAATCTAATGTTTTTATTTCTGGAGTCCAATAAGCAGAAAAGAAGGAGTCGAGATTGAAAACAAAAAGTGAAGTTAAAAATAATATTTAAAGAAAAAGGTTCTAGTGTTTGACAGCCTGGTAGGGTGACTACAGTTAACAACAATAGATTATATATTTAAAAATAACTAGAAGAGAACATTTAAAATGTTCCCAACACAATTAAATGATAACTATTTAAGGTGACAGATATACTAAATACCCTGATTTGATCATTATGCATTGTTTGTGTATGATATGTTTGCATTTACATATGATATTCTGTGTCAGATGCAAACATATCATATTCTGTGTCAGAATATCATATGTAAAAGATAAATATGTATAAATATTATGTATCAATACAAAGCAAAAATGAAATGTTCACAAATAAAATCCACAAATGTGTGAAAAGAATTATGCTCCATGACCAAGTTAGAGTTATTCCAGGTATGCAAAGCAGTTTCATCATTTGAATATCATTTTTATATATCATCACAGGATAAAAAGAAAAAACATATGGTCATATCAGTGGATGCAGAAAGAGCATTTGAGAAAATCCGATACCTATTGATGACAAAAACTCTCAGCAAACCAGAAGCAGAGAGGAATTTCCACACCTTGATAAAAATCATTTAAGAAAAAAACCTACAGCTAACATCATACTTAATGGTGAAAGATTGAATGTTTCCTAAGATTAGGAAAAGATCAAGGATGACTACTCTCATTGCTCCTACTCAACATATTACCGAGATTTTTAGCCAGGACATAAGGAAAAAAATGAAAGAAAATAAAAAGTAAAAGGCATATAGATTGAAAAGGAAGAAATAAAAAGCCCTTTCTATTTGCAAATGATATGATGGCCTACATAGAAAATCTCAAGCAATAAATAAATAAATAAATAAATAAATAAATAAATCCTCTTGGTACTAAATGAGTTTAGCAAAGTTTCAGAATAAAAAGTGAACACATGAAAATCAGTTGGGCTTTTGACAATGATATTAACAATGATAATGCAGAAACCAAAATTAAAAAC
>NW_012108953.1:276790-280541 GCF_000951045.1 Mandrillus leucophaeus | reverse complement strand
GGACTTGGATCGTTTAAAGTCTACCTTTGAGTGTGTTATTAGTTCTATTAAATCAGTCATTTTCTAATCTCTTAAAATCTTTTCCAATTTTATACCTCAAAAAGAAGTCATTATCTAAATTCTGGAAGGCACCTAGAGACGGAAATATTGGCCAAAATTAATTAAATGAACCCACTGCAAGAAAGCTCTTTTGCTCCCTTATGGAAATTTTGAGTTATATGTAATACTATTTTAAAAGCACAAATCAAATGGTAAAATTAGACTACAGGGATACCATCATATCAATTTTTACATTGTCCTTAGTTCTGCTATTTTGACTTCTGTCCTCTTATTGGTAGACTTTAAGACTTAAAAGCTCATTATAAAAGATTTCAATCCCATTTTCTCTGATTTTAACACTCCCAAGAAGTGTGAAATTTTTTCCTTTTTATTCCTACTGTGAGGGTATAACAGTTACATTATTCCTAGCGAATTTTCCCAATGTTAGCATTCAATCTGAATCAATTGAGATAAATCTTTGTGCTAAATCTGCACTCAAAACTAGACACTTAGTTTTCAAGATACTATATTTTAATCAGTCATCAGGGGACTCTTATCTGTCTCCAGTCTGGCTGTTTCAGAGGTAATTGGCATTAACAGAGCACTGAGGTGATTCCCAATCTAATCTCAATATTAATGAATTAGTGTATCTAAAATTGTAGATATAAAATGATCCTGAGCATCTAACCTCAAAAGTGATGGCCTGAGACCAAGTTCGAATATTCTTACGGAGGGAACAGTTTATAGGCTTACCAAGGAGGGGGGGAAAAAAAAAACAGTGCTTCTACTTTACATAGGAAAAATAACAAAAGGGTCATCCATATGCCCTAGATAATTATAATCCCAAACATCCATCCTGCATCATTGTCAGAATAGCCAATCAAAGAATAGCACCAGGTCACTATTTTTCAGCTTTATTAAGGTAAGTATACTCCTATCAGGAGCTGAATCCCTAGTAGAGAATTAGAAGGTCTTCCCTGATATATCCATTGTACATATCGCTAACACTGCAGATCCAGGGAGAAAACTCACAAGTTTGAGTTGGCTTTGCATTCTCATTCTATAGCACAGTGGAAGCAAATCAATACTCTAAAGTATGGCACCAGTTAAATAAGGAAAGCTTCAAACCACCTAAATAATCAAGTTATTGCAAATGAGAAAACGTCTTTTGAAAACAAGATGATAAGTGCTAAGAATAGAGTTTTACATTTATGAAGTGCTCAATTAATATTTGTTAAAATTAACTGATAAATTGATCCAGTGTCGGTATGTTAATAAAAATTTAAGAACTGGTGTAGAGAGGTGGAGGGCAGAAAAAGCCCTTGATTTGTAGTGTTGCAGATTTCTGTGATGAAAATACTTGCACCATGGTTAATGCTTCCAACATAATCTGTACGTGGAATTGGGAAGAGATGCTAACTAATGGCTCTCGCTGGCTGGTTATATGGCTGCTTCCAGTACTCCACTGTGAACAAGACACAAAAAAAGTCAGTCAAAAAATACGTCTTACATGCCTGTTAGGTGCTGGGCTATACCTTGATCATCATGAGTGATTTAGGGACAAGAGATATGTTTCATTCACCTCTGCATATTCCTTCAGATTGTCAAATATGGTGCACATTACAAAGTAGATGCTCAAAACACATCTGTGCACAGAACTCGTATATCCACTTTTCACTCACGATGTTCATGCTTGGAGTTCTGTATGGCTCCTTCAGGATTCACCCCAGAGTTCACCCAAACTTCAACCTACATTTTTCAACCCCTCTAACTACTAACATTGATGCCCAGCCAATGTTTATATTTTCTCCTGGTCCCGCCAGCTTGTCAGTTAACCCAGCTCTTCTCAGCTTGCAGTCTAAGATTCCTCTGCTGGCTACATGTTCACCACTCTCTCTGCATCTGGCCCTTAGCGGCTTTCAATCCTTCCCTCCCATATAACCCCCAGACAGATCCCACCAAGTCAGTTACACAAGAAGGACTCACATACCTGGAACACTCTTCACATATCTTTCTTTTATTCTTCTTGATTTCTCAATCTGTCCTTGGGAATTTTGTAATCCATCTCTCTCTCTTTTTTTTTTTTTTTTTTTTTTTGGAGAGGCAGTCTCGCTCTATCACCTAGGCTAGAGTGCAGTGGCACCATCTTGGCTCACTGCAACCTCTGCCTCCCAGGTTCAAGCAATTCTCCTGCCTCAGCCTCCAGAGGAGCTAAACTTACAGGCACCCGCCATTATGTCTGGCTAATTTTTGTATTTTTAGTAGAGATGGGGTTTCACCATGTCGGCCAGGCTGGTCTCAAACTCCTGACCTCAAGTGATCTGCCCACCTCAGCCTCCCAAAGTGCTGGGATTACAGGTGTGAGCCACCTCGCCCAGCCCGATCTACCTATTCTTGATTCTGATGTCTGGCCTTTTGTCTCATTCCCCAAGGGAACCACAGCTTCTTCCCGAAGAAGCTCTAAGCTTCTATTACTGCTTATAGCTCCTCAGGTGCTTTTGCTCTTTGCTTTGACATTATGCTGGGTTACTCTTAAAATTCCTTTTAATTAGCTATGTTTGAATCTGATTTTATATGAATATTCCCTGAGGTGTGATGCTGATTGACTCTTTTTTTATGAACAAAATTAATAAAATGTCCACTGATAGGATTTGCTTATAGTACTCAGTGAGTCATCCTCTTTCAAACTGGGCTTCAATCAAAGCTACATATCTTCAAATAGCTGGGTTACTTCACAATGATTCTTTTTTATTTTCTTTTAATTCAACCACTGTATTCCATTCTTTTCCAAAAATATGAAGAATAAGAATGTCTTATTTTGTTCTGCAAATTAAATCCTAGAAAAAAATTAGAAAACTCCATTAAGTAAACCCAATAGGAGGTATGAAAACTAAAGAGTAAGAAAATGTGTAGGTATTATCAACTGTACTCAAGTTTTCACTTTAGCATTCCTTTGGAAGCTTCCTCTGCTTTCCCCAGCTAATTTGTGAAAGTGCTAGACTGCATTGAAAAGGAGCCAGGCCCTGCTATGATGGAGCTTAGTGAAACTGGGACAGAGATCACATCCAAACTCCAAGCTCAGTTGATTCAAGCAGTGACAATAAAGCATTCAGGTCAAAACACCGGCTGATTTGGGAAACCTGGTCTTTGGGATCTGAGAGGGTAGCATCTGTAGCAGCTCAAAAGCTAGTACAGTAGCCCTGAAAGTCTGGGTACAAGCTCAAGTTAGAAGTACAGGAGTGAAGTTAAGGAGTGGAGGGAAAATCTCAGGTTCAGCCTTAGAAAGTAGAAGGTAAAATTGGAGAATCAAGCCAACCATAGAGAGAAGTGCCTGAGGGTCTCAGAGAGATATATATATATTTTTTTATTAAATGTACTTTATTGGGGACCATCTTTTTAAATTTTTAAGCCCACCACCACCTACTGTTCTCTCACTCTTATATCTTTTCTTTCATCACCTGCACTTTTTCCAGTCAGAATCACCTCTCTTGCTCATTGATTTTTATCATTTATATTCCAACTCCAGCTGGAAATTTTTTTTTTTTATTTTTTTTTAACACAACCTGGCCCCTGGGCTGACGCTGCAACTTTTTTTTAATTTTTTATTATACTTTAAGTTCTAGGGTACATGTGCACAATGTCTAACATTTAAGTCTCTAATCCATCTTGAATTAATTTTTGTATAGGGTGTAAGGAAGGGATCCAGTTTCAG
>NW_012108953.1:274551-274949 GCF_000951045.1 Mandrillus leucophaeus | reverse complement strand
GGAGTCTAAGTCTCTTTGTAAGTCTCTAAGGACTTGCTTTATGTATCTGGGTGCTCCTATATTGGGTGCATATATATTTAGGATAGTTAGCTCTTCTTGTTGAATTGATCCCTTTACCATTATGTAACAGCCTTTTTTGTCTCTTTTGATCTTTGATGGTTTAAGGTCTGTTTTATGAGAGACTAGGATTGCAACTTCTGCCTTTTTTTGTTTTCCATTTGCTTGGTAGATCTTCCTCTGTCCCTTTATTTTGAGCCTATGTCTGTCTCTGCACGTGAGATGGGTCTCCTGAATACAGCACACTGATGGGTCTTGACTCTAATCCAATTTGCCAGTCTGTGTCTTTTAATTGGAGAATTTAGCCCATTTACATTTAAGGTTAATATTGTTATGTGTGA
>NW_012108953.1:264471-270505 GCF_000951045.1 Mandrillus leucophaeus | reverse complement strand
CAGGGACCCACTTGAGGAGGGAGTCTGTCCATTCTCTGATCTCAAACTCTGTGCTGGGAGAACCACTACTCTCTTCAAAGCTGTCAGACAGAGAAATTTAAATCTGCAGAGGTTTCTGCTGCCTTTTGTTTGGCTATGCCCTGTCCCCAGAGGTGGAGTCTACAGAGGCAGGCAGGCTTCCTTGAGTTTGAGTTGTGTTGGGCTCCACCCAGTTCCAGCTTCCAGGCTGCTTTGTTTACATACTCAAGTCTCAGCAATGGCGGGTGCCCCTCCCCTAGCCTCGCTGCCACCTTGCGGTTAGAGCTCAGACTGCTGTGCTATCAATGAGGGAGGCCCCATGGGCATGGGACCCTCCCAGCCAGGTGTGGGATATAATCTCATCGCATGCCATTTCCTAAGACCCTTGGAAAAGTGCAGTATTAGGGTGGGAGTGACCCCATTTTCCAGGTGCTGTGTGTCACAGTTTCCCTTGGCTAGGAAAGGGAATTCCCTTACCCCTTGAGCTTCCCAGGTGAGGCGATGCCTCACCCTGATTCGGCTCTTGCTCGGTGGGCTGCACCCACTGTCCTGCACCCACTGTCTGACACGCCCCAGTGAGATGAACCCGGTACCTCAGTTGGAAATGCAGAAATTACCCGTCTTCTGTGTTGGTCATGCTGGGAGCTGTAGCCTGGAACTGTTCCTATTTAGCCATCTTGAAACCGCTCCCAAATTTGGTATTTATAATGAGGTCCAAGAGTACACAATTTTTTAAATGTATGCTGAGACAATATTTAAGCTAAAGAGGCAAATTTTGCCAAATGCACATGCAGAGATGAACAAGCAAATAAAGAGATCCCAACAAAAGGGCTCTATTTTATAGCATTCCTAAACCTTCATTGATATTCCCCATTCCTGAAGTCACAAAGTCCTTGATTACTTCAGCATATTGTTTCATCATAAGACTGTTATAAATATAGGGGTTTTAAAACTCTAGTTAGAAAATTATGAATTCTGGTTGTTAGCTATCTGTAGGCATCAAAGTATACTTCTCAGAGGGTCAGCATTTAACACACAGGTGTAGAGTCACAATAAATTAAAACTTAGAGTAAAAATCACCAGTCTTTTGAATTGTGGAAATTATAAAATAAAACTTTCCCACTCTGGAGATGGCATTGCCAACATGTGTTTTTATTCATAAACACGTCACATTTTACTGTTTTGCACCAATCTCCATAACCACACTCTTTCCTCATACAAGAGCAGAATCTGTCTGCCTGGCAGTTAGGTGTTGGTAAACAGTGTCAGAAAAGCAAGTCTTCCATTATTTAGTCATGAGAAAAGCATCAGGAGAGGTAGAACCAAGAACCAAATGTCAATGATGTTGCCATTTCCTACTAAACCCACTGAAACAGGCAACTAATCCATATGTCCATTGTTCACTCCATGACAACTGCTTCAAGAAAATCCTACCAGGTGATCAGGCTTATTCCAGACAACCTCAGAGAAACTCAAGAAGCACCAAATGAACAAATCACCTGACCTCAAGAGAAACCAGAATTTCCATGACTATCCCTGGTTCAAAGAGGAGAATTTGGCCCAATAAGTAGGGACATGATATATTTAGTAATGAGCTATTGTGTTTATTTTCAAATTCTTGGTCCATTTCTTCTCCTACAGCACCTTGCTTATCAGCACCCTTTAGTCACTAAGGGCTAGCATCAGCAGTGGTACGGCTGTGGCAAAAATTCTCAAATCTCAGTTGCACGGTGTGTTTCTTGAGCATATACATGGGTGACTGCCAGTTCCATGTATCCCAAACCCTGACTTTGGTTAGGAGGGTTTCCATTCTTAAAATAGCCCCCAAATGGCTCTGTACTACCAGGCAACAGATATCAGCTCTGTCTCAGGAATTTTTCTTGTTTTCAGTTTAACTTCTATGAGACATTATTTTAAAGCAATTCACATATTTTGGAACAGGTTTCACATTACCACTTTGTGAAAAAGTTAATGAGCTTTCATCGCTAAAAGTAATTTGGAGTCATTAGGTATCAAAAAAGGGCATGGTCCATTTATTCCAACCTGAATTTGTTTGTATCTTATTGACCCTCCTTCTAGTAAGCATTTGCCTTACTATCCACAGAGCAGGCATAATGAGCAATTCCCCTTGTGCTGACTTCATGCAATCTAATGTTAGGTAGGCGTGAGAAGCAGAAAGTATCTTTCAATTCCATTCAGCAAGAATCCACAGTATACTTACAATTTCCCTGAACTATGCTAAGCATTTTGAGACCTCTAAAGCTCTAAAAAAGATTCTTTGACCTCAAGTTGCTTATAATCTTGTTGTAGTAACTGATAAATCAAATGGCAAATAACATAGGATGTAGTGAATTATTAATGTAACCAAGAAGTCCCTCCCACATGTGTGTGCAGGCACCCACCCACCCACACACACACACACACACACTTTACACTGTGGAATGCTGAAAGGATTCCAAGACTGTAAATTCCATCTTCTTTTCTCTTCTTCCAAAAATGGCCCTATGCTTTCACAGTACGCTGGATTGTCAAGCCCTGAAGGAATAATGCTTAACATTCCAAAGAATTATCCCCATTTTTCCCTCACATCATTGGGCATTTGGCATTTATCTTTATATATGGAGGTAAGGAGATGGAAACCAGAAATGGGATCCATATCATGGAATCCAAGAGAAAGGACTTGGAAAAATACAAAGAGCTATATGAGTATAAGAAACTGTTAGATTATTGTCTAAAGGCAGGAACAAAAAGACAACATCAAGAAGATCATTTTCTTCTCAGAAAAAAATTTGCAGGAGCATCTACCCAAGCCTGTAATAGAAAATTGACCTGTGGAGTTACAAGATTGGTTACAAGATTTGATATAAAATAATCTCATCTCACCTATCAATCATTCCATGTGAACTAGATCCAGTATAAGCTATGCTTATACTAACTGGTTAAACAAAAGGATCAAACATAATTGTCATTTAATCTGTAACAGTGCTTTTCAATTAGTTTGTAATGAATGATCCTAGTATATATGAATAAAAAATTATCAACAAATTATTACATACATAACTGCACCATAGAATATTATATTTAAAGGCACATTATTTGTTAAAAGAAAAATGGTATCCATGTAGACCACTCTCCATGAGTGCTCAATGCAATAACTGCATCCATTACTACCCCAAGTTGAAGGGAATGAATGAAAAGACCACTATGCTGCAAATTGCCTAGAAGCAGAATTTAATTAATTGAGAAATTATGTTTAGGCTAGCCTATCCAGATAACGTCATATCTATGTGGGGTAAGTTAATAGGAATCCCATGCTACTTCCATAAATTGGTTCCATAACAGAAAAAAATACAGATGAGGAGGAAGAGAGAACTGGTAATGTGAAGTGACAGGTTTCCAAAATAATTCCTTTGTACTTATTCAGAGCCCTGAATCCATCCATACACGTCACGGGAAATGTGATGCTGTCCACGCACATATCATTAGATTCACTCTCCAAAATGTCAACAACTATCAGAAATTATACTCTTACTGTAGGCCAGCTTGGTTTTTAAACACTATGTCTAATCTGGCAGCAACACCCAGGCTTCATTGCTGTACCAGCTTTATGGATAAGGAAGTTGAGACTCAAAAGGGTTAAATGAGTTGCCCAAAGTCACAAAGCCATTAAATGACCAAGACAGGACTGGGATGAAGCTCTTGAGTATAAAGTTTGCGTAACATGTCCACTATGGCAGCTGTATTAGTCCATCTTCACGTTGCTAATAAAGACATACCTGACACTGGGTAATTTATAAAGAAGAAGAAGTTTCATGGACTCGTAGTTCCATGTGGCTGGGGAGGCCTCACAATCATAGTGGAAGGCAAAAGGCACATCTTACATGGTGGCAGACAAGAGAGAATGAGAGCAAAGCAAAAAGGGAAACCCCTTATAAAACCTTCAGATCTCATGAGACTTATTCACTACCATGAGAACAGTATGGGGGAAACTGCCCCCATGATTCAATTATCTCCCACCAGGTCCCTCCCATAACACAAGGGTATTATGGGAGCTACAATTCAAGATGAGATTTGGGTGGGGACACAGAGCCAAATCATATCACTTGCTGCTGCCAAGTAACAGACAGGAAAAAGATTCAGAAATAACATTTGTCTCTGGGCATTTGCCTTAAACTGCAAGTTCCTGGAGGGCAGGGCAGCCTGTGTTCCTATCTGGTTTTCCTTATATAGCACTAAGCAGTATGAGCAGGTGCTGTGGAATGTCATTTGGTACTGAGAACAATAAAGAAGCAAGAACACATATGATGGTAGGAGCCTAGCTCGCTGTCCTGCCTCTGAATTTATAAAAGGTCTCAGGAATGACATGCAGGATAAGGAAATATACAGCCTCTGAGCCTTAGTAACTACATACAACTCACGATGCAACTGTCAATCCTGCTATGTTAACCGGCAAATGTCCAAAGGAGGCATTAAATCATTGCCAGAGACCACTCAGCTTACATTACATTGTACTGAAGGGGGAGGAGGGGCAGATTTCAGAGTCCCACCTTCCTCCAAGCCCTTGCACTCTCCTCTATGTCTGCCCTGCAGCTCAGGCCTGGAATTTTATGTGCAGCAAAAAATCAAAGGTAAAATAAATGCCGAACAGCGATTGCTGTCATTGCCTTCCCCGCAGTAATTTCGCTATTAGCTGTTGGAGGAGCAGACCGTGTAGGTTGACGAGATCTGAGTAAGGATGAGGGATGAGATGTCAAGGCAGGGAAAGCGGCTGCCTGTGCGAGGCGGCTTTGACATGCGCTGCAGACATCACACGTCAGCTCGGTGGAGACAGCAAGCAAACCCAACTGCAGCCACAGAGGGGAAGCAAAAGAGGAGTGTGTGAAAAGATCAGCATATTGAGCCTGCCAATTATTTTCCTCCCTTTTCAACCCCACCCCGAAACACAAGTTCCTTAATATTAACAGTGCTGGAAATCGCAGCAATGAGCATGTTGTTGGGGTAAAACCGAACATTACTCTCCAAATGAGATCCTGGGTGTGAAAGCAGAAGGTCCTCTCTGTCTCCCGGGTCAGAATATTATCTGAGGTCAGCAGCTCTGCAACAGCTCTTAACCTCAAGAGAAGGGCCAAGAAAGCCACAGCACACCCTGGGACTGTTCAAATTATGGATACACACACACACACACACACACACACACACACAGGAGATTATTACTAAGCTGGGGCTACAGCTAAAGTGGCATTCTCTTATTCCTCTGACTTGAATCCCTACACCTGTTACCCAAACCTCACTCACTGTTCTCCTCCACAAAAACACATTGTATCTTTCACATCAATATCAGTTTTGATATCAGAAGGATATGTGCCCAGGCAGCAGCATCACATATGTTGAAAGAGTTGCAACACTTGGAACTCTAACCTACTTTTATGAGACTTTTTTTCCTGTATAAGTCCCTTAGCCCATCCTTAAAGAAATATGACCAGCACCCACTCCCATCATTTAACTTTTCCAGATTAGAATTGAAAGTTCTTCCCAACTGTACCACAGGAGGCAGAAACTAAGAGTTCTTTCTAAAGGTTAAACCTTCTTAACCTTGAGGTGAAGAAATAAATATTATGTTGTTAAAAGATGAACCCTAGTCTAATATCTATTAAACTCTTCCTGGCGGATCTTCCAGAGATACAATGGGCAAAAGGAAAGAATAGTATTTTCAAGTTGTTAGATAAATGTAGGCAGGATTGGAGGAAAATAAATGAAGAGTACTTGCTTAGACTCTCGGATCACTAATAACGCTGGAATATAATCTGAAGGGTTATTTAACCCCAGAGAGTTCGGGCCAGTGATGGAGGTCTCTGTGGGAGCAAGGTTTAGTCTCTGGATAATTGACTGGCAAGGCCTGGAAGTTAGTAGTGCCCCAGCAAGCAAGATGCATTTCAGAGAAAATCCTAATGGAAATTGGGAAGTCATCTATCAGCAAAGAACTGAGTAATCTTATCATGGGTTAGGGAGAAACAAG
>NW_012108953.1:261034-264421 GCF_000951045.1 Mandrillus leucophaeus | reverse complement strand
ACACACACACACACACAGGAGATTATTACTAAGCTGGGGCTACAGCTTAAGTGGCATTCTCTTATTCCTCTGACTTGAATCCCTACACCTGTTACCCAAACCTCACTCACTGTTCTCCTCCACAAAAACACATTGTATCTTTGACATCAATATCAGTTTTGATATCAGAAGGATATGTGCCCAGGCAGCAGCATCACATATGTTGAAAGAGCTGCAACACTTGGAACTCTAACCTACTTTTATGAGACTTTTTTTTCCTGCATAAGTCCCTTAGCCCATCCTTAAAGAAATATGACCAGCACCCATTCCCATCATTTAACTTTTCCAGATTAGAATTGAAAGCTCTTCCCAACTGTACCGCAGGAGGCAGAAACTAAGAGTTCTTTCTAAAGATTAAACCTTCTTAACCTTGAGGTGAAGAAATAAATATTATGTTGTTAAAGGATGAACCCCAGTCTAATATCTATTAAATTCTTCCTGGCGGATCTTCCAAATGGGCAAAAGGAAAGAATAATATTTTCTAGTTGTTAGATAAATGTAGGCAGGATTGGAGGAAAATAAATGAAGAGTACTTGCTTAGACTCTCGGATCACTAATAACGCTGGAACATAATCTGAAGGGTTATTTAACCCCAGAGAGTTCGGGCTAGTCATGGAGGTCTCTGTGGGAGCAAGGTTTAGTCTCTGGATAATTGACTGGCAAGGCCTGGAAGTTAGTAGTGCCCCAGCAAGCAAGATGCATTTCAGAGAAAATCCTAATGGAAATTGGGAAGTCATCTATCAGCAAAGAACTGAGTAATCTTATCATGGGTTAGGGAGAAACAAGCAATTTCAGGAGCATTTGGGTAACTAAGATTTTACACCAGTGTATGAAATACCAGGGCTAGGATTGTAAGACTGTTGCAGGGGCTCCTGATAGCTATTCATTCATGCATTAAACTATTATTGTGTACCTATTATGTCCTACACTCTGTGATCATTGCTGCTAACTCAAAGACAAAGAGGATGTCGTCTTTAAGCAGCTTACCATGTCTACCGGGAGAGACTGAAGAGTCAATACATGACAATTTCAGAAGGGAATGCTTCTGAAATGGAGTGAGGATCTCTCCAAATTTAGGAGGGCATAGGTATCTACAGTAAGCAGAAACTGATAACTCTTTCTTTACAAATTTTTCTAAAATCTGCCGTACTCCAAGTATAATTCTCCATATGAAAAAAATATCACAAGAGAAGCGTTAAAGGAAATGTGAACTAGTAATTATATTATACAAGCGAATCCCACAAATAATCATATGAAACATAAAAAATTTCATTAACACCTAAGCCCGTCTCTATTTATTTTGTTTCATTCAATAGCACATCATGACTCTGTTTCCATGGCTCCAAAACAACATGTAAATTTGGTCAGGTCAGTCAAATAAAAAGTCAGATGAGTTTTTAAAAGACAAACAGACACCAACTGAAATGGTTGCTATCTTCATCCTTTATATGCACAGTCTAAAACCTATTTATTTCTCTTTATTGGCTGTTTCCTTTAATACTGATTCTCAAATCCCTTTTCTCTACTATTTTATATAATACACAACTTTGCCTGAGTTAAATTGCATACAATATCTTAATACATCATCTTCCAATCATTAATTTTCATCAGAGAGTGTCAGCAAAGAATTATGTCAGATTACTTGGACCAGATTTTTTCTCGTAAATCCATTCTAACCTCTATATAGCCTTCCTTTCTGTCAGAAATTTTCCATCTCTCTTAGAAGCTCCTTAAATTTTTTTGAAAATAAGATTTAAACTTACTCAAACTGCTCTTGTCTTTCTTCTTTAACAAACGTTTGTTGAGTTTCTATTATTTGAAAAGCATTGAATAAAATATTGAGGATTAAGGACAAATATAGTCTCTGATTTATAGGTAGAGTGAGATTTTGCACGCTGTTTTGAAGAAAAGGCAAAAGTTATCCCATAATGACAAGAAGTTGTTCTCAGTTGGAACTGGGACCAACACCTCCTTGAAGGACTTGTTGAGAGGCCCAGTGCAGAATTTCCACCAACTGTTCAACCGTCCACCCATTCCCACATCAAAAAAAGTGAACCGTGGGGCCAGATGAGGTAGGTACTACAGTGTTTATGAAAAGAAGATAAAGGAATAAGAGATGCTTCCCCTGTGAGAAGCCAAGATAATTATTTGTGAAGCCTGGAGATTCCAGAAAGATGGAGTTACTGACAACTGGTTCCCAGGTTGGGGGCTTGCTGAGCTGCAGTACCCCTAGGTCCATGCTGGCAACGCCCCAGGGAGAAGCATGCTAAGGGATCCTTAGGAGAGAGTTCTGGAATTCTGAAGGTATGTTGGTGTTATTTTTTGGTCTGTTTTCCCAATTGTGGAGAGGAGGAAGTAAGTGCTTCAGAGGTTTATCTCAAAGTTTATAGGTCATTCTTGAATATAAAGAAGGCTGCCTATTTCCGGCTTAGAGATTTATAAGGGATAGAGACCACTGGAGCAGCCCATGCCAATGGAAATTAAAGGGTTTGGCATTCCTAGGCAGCCTTTCCCAGCTCTTCACAGCCCTCAGAGCACGTGGAAAAGCATTCCACTTTCATAGAATAGAGTACAGAAATGAGCTGAGAATATTCCGGCAGTTTCTGAGCCAATAGATAGAATGTCTAATCCAAAGAAGTGTACTGCTGGAGAAGTGAAGGGAGACATGGTTATTCCTTAAGGGAACGTTTCAATGACAGAGAAGGCTGGGGCAATGATAAATGCCACCCAGTGAAGACCAAGCACACCATCCGGCTAGAAACCTTAATGCCAGCAGACACTGTCAACATCCTCAGCTGGAACCAGATTGGCCTAAGGGAAGATGTGAAACCACCACACATGGGCAGTCAAGCAAAAACACTTCTGCCTCCCCATATGCTTGCCTCCATTTTGCCTACCACACCATAGAAGTCAATGCCTAGGAAAGGACTCAGGGGAGAGGGGACTCAGCACAGGCCTCAGCCCCCACCTCCTTTACATCCCGCTTCCATGGCAACAGCTGAGGAGAAGATGAGATTTGATTGAGATTAATAGTAAAGCTTTTTAAATAAACACATTTAAGTCTCCAACTAGTGGTCATTATTTCATAAAATAAAATAATTTCTTGTATAGGTCAATTAGTTGCTACCTACATGCATATAAGCTGATTTTAATTTTTCTGTAATTTTTATATATTTAGGGGGTACAAGTACAGATTTCTAACATGCATACATTGCATAGTGGTGAATTCTGGGCCTTTTGTGTATCCATCACCCAAATAGTGAACATTGTACCCAAAGGTAACTTATCAGCCCTTTCCTCACTCCCACTATCCCACATTTTAGAGTCGCTAATGTCTATTATTCCATT
>NW_012108953.1:258406-260484 GCF_000951045.1 Mandrillus leucophaeus | reverse complement strand
ATCTGCCTGCCTTGGCCTCCCAAAGTGCTGGGATTACAGGCATGAGCCACTGTGCCCAGCCGAGGTATCTTCTTGATATCATGATTTCTTTCCCTTTGGATAGATACCCAGTAGCAGGATTGCTTATACACATAGAAACTTAAAAGTTGCATCAAATGTTTGGTTACTTCAACAATTATCAAGATAATTGGCATTTTCCCCCTTTCATCAAATTGTTTGTCATCGTCCTTCTGTTAATCATTGAATATGACTTATTATAATTAGAGAAGAGCACATAGCATATACTGAAGTGCCTAAAATAAAAATTGATTTTAATGGATTGGTTTGATAAAAAAAAAATTCAATGTACTTTATTTTCAGTTTTCCAAAAATGTCACTAGTATATCCTTTAAAATATTCACATTAATAATAAATACTACATTTCAAAAAAATACATTCATTGAAGAAGTAAAATGAAGCTTCTTGATGACTTCTGCAAAAATTATTTATATCTGGGTATAACTGATTAGTGTGGCTACTTTGACTAAAGGAGAATAAATAACATTGCAAGAAAAGTGAAATGTATTTTAAGAATACAAAAGACATCTTGGATCTCAGAACTGGTGGAGAATTTTCTGGAGATTTCAAGAACCTAGCAGCAAGGAAGCCCTATAATCCCTCTCTTGGGGCCTCTCAATTTCTCTCTGGATTCTTGTTCCATTGTCAGCTTTTCACTAAAGAGACTCGTAAGCTGTCATGGTTTATACTGGCTCATAAATTTGCTACAACACTCAGTATCCTGACTCTGTGACCTTAGGTTCCACGACCAACTGGCAATTTCCCTTCATGTTTCTTGGTTCAAAGAAACAACTGAGAAAACCATACTGGTTCATATTTTTGTTCTAAGCTATTAGATAACAGACAAAGCAGATATGGGCTACCCTTGGATCTTCGTCACTCAGACTTTTTCAGCAAGGTGGGACACAGTACTTGAAGAAATTGAGCCACCAGTGAACTCTAGTCCTAGGTCCCACCATGGAGAGTCACATAACAACTGAGAAAAGGATTTTGACTAAACTTTATTTATATTATACATAGTTTTACTTCTATTGAATTTCATTACAAATAAAATAACCTTTTTAAAATCCATCTTATAATCTCACTTTGCGGCAGAAATTGAATCACTTTAAGAAAAGATTTTCCATCTTATTTTGCACCATGACATCACTGGGGTCATCAAAGATTTCAAAGACCCTATAGGTCTTCTATCCCATATTTTCTCACTTATTAGCTCCCAGAATTTTACTGTAATTTTAAATTTTTTTATTGCAAGTAAATTATTTACACACAGTAGAATGGAAAATATAAACATTTTCATAGTATAGGTAAAACAGCATTTAAATCACCTGAAGAAAAATTGCAGTTGCCTCTACACTCTAAAAACCACTTCCTGCATGGAAAAGAGAGCTCATAACCACAAAAGAAATTCTACCCAGAAGGAAACTCTTTCTGTCTTCGAACCTAACCACATCCCCTCCTGTTCTTTATTCAGTGGAAATTAAAAATAATCTTTCTGAAATGAGTTAAGAAAAGCAACGCCTCCTTTCTTACACGGCCACCTCTTACTAAGTGCTTCCTAAGTTAAAGACTTCTTTTGTTACATATTGCTGAATTTCACTCAAAATTTGGAGGTCCTTATGAGCTCAATTTTCTCTTATCTAAAAAGGTTCTCAAGGTCAACTACAGGACTTCCTTGAAGCAAATTCAAATGACTTTGCTTTTGGGGTACAACATCACAGCACCCTCAGTTTAACCTCATGAAAAAATGAAGAATAAGAGGGGAAGAATCAGTGGCTTCTACAAACTAAATGTCAGTATTTTGTTTCCATATGATAGGCCTAATTGTAATATACTAACTAAAATATAAGAATGTATTTTTATTCTTTCCTGTTTTTGAACATAAAATGACCAAACTATCAGTTCTATCTAATTAACAATGCCATGCTAATTTCACAATAGTATTTCCAAAATGACACAAAAGGTGAATATGCCTCCAGAAAACATTAAAGATAACTCATTTGCAATACATTTGCAAAGAT